>NC_139643.1:38055783-38225783 GCF_964638095.1 Poromitra crassiceps | reverse complement strand
AGAGGGGAAACTCCACTGATCTTCTCATTCCTTCTCTCTCTCTCTCTGATGATGGAGTGATGAAAAGGAGGAGAGGGTGCCTTGTGTTCTCAATGCATTACGGCTGATTTCATGTAATGAGACGGCTGGGCCCAAAACACAAATACACACATGCACACGCCCGCGCGCGCCGCGCACACACACACACACACACACACACACACACACAAACCAGGATATCGTAGCTTAGCATCGATAACACAGAGTGAGTGACAGGTCTAAACTCGTCTGCGTGTTTAGGAAGAGCATGCAAGCAATTCATAAGCATAGCAAGACGTACTTGCTCGCGCACACACACAGAAACACATACACACAGACACACGCAGACACACACAGACACACACGCACACACACACAGATCATTTGGCTGACCTCCTTGAGCTAAATTCACAGGTGTTTCGTAGAACAAAGAGTGCATACGCTGAGAAGAGTAAATATAGATTTACAAAGCAGAGAGGGCAAGTCAGGTGAAGATAGAAATGCAGAAAGGTTAAAGAGGGATGGAGGGAGGGAGGGGGAGTTTCTGCCATATAAAAAATATGAAAGGAATGGGGAGATGCTGGAAACAAGATGGATGTAACAGGATGAGACAACTGGACAAAATGAATAACAGAGGAGCTGAAGGGGGGGAAAGAGGTCATTGTAATGTATAGAGCGTAACAGATATTACAAGGCAACTCATCCACAAAAGCCTCTAAAGTGTCTGGAGTTTTACGACTGTAGGCTACTGCCATGGCTATCCCATATACACCCACCGCCATCCCCATTAACAAGCATTATCTCCCTCCCTGTCACCCCATGCCATTACCAGGCCTTATCTCCTACTGCGAGGGACACACACAGACACACTAAACCACTGTTACCACCAGCTGTAGCCGTCTCTCTCTCTCTCTCTCTCTCTCTCTCTCTCTCTCTGTCTGCAAGATCACAAGGCCAGACCGCTACTGCCGCTGGGCCCCCACTGTGCTACAGCTACACAGAGCCAAAGACTATTTAAGAGACTTTTTGATGCCAGTCTCACACTGGCTGTCATCAAATCCTGCTGATCAAAATCTGTATCTAATCTATATCCATCACAATGTAGAGAGAAGAGAGGGAAGAGAAGAACCCCTTGCTAATTTGTTATGCAACAGCGCGCGGCTGGCGAAAATCTAAGCGAGTTAACCTATACCTCCTCCTCGACCTCTGACCCCGGCCCCTCCCTCACAATGCTGCAGGCAGGGGGTCGTTAGAGGCCGATAATTGGGGCGCAGAAATCCAACAGTATAGAAGCCAAATATATGTCTCCTGCTGTACCTGTCACATAGCATCCCCCCCCACCTCCATATGATGCCTTATTAATGACAGCAGATCCTTTCTGACCCTGGGGAATTGAGGCTGTTTGGGGAAAGAGAAGCTTTGGGATTGTGCGAATTAATGTCCTGAAGTCCATCTTGTTCCCAAATTGACCCCAGTTTTGGAACATTTGACGAGTGTGAAAATTGCATTGCGTTCTGCGCCCGGGCGCGCAACGGGGAACCGTGACAGGATCCACTTGAAAAGGTGGTCTGCATGGGGAGCGCTTTGGCGTGCCCCGGGCACGGAACACTTGAGAGTGTGAAAGCCAACCGTTCCGAACCACATAGACAACAAACGGGTGAGGATAAACTCCAGGCATAGTAGATGATGCAAGTGCACTCTGTTCCGTTTCCGAGCACGGAAGAAATGTTGTAATGTGAAAGCTGACCAGCGGGGGAGAGGGGAGGGGGGGCAATCGTGGCCGAGTGCGGAACGGAACGGAACGAAAGCAATCGTTCCCAGTGAGAAGCAGCCTAAATCATCTATAAAGATGGAAACAGTCAGTGCAGAAACAGCATCCGGTACATTTCCATCTTATAATAATGCAGTTGTTTCATTCATTTAGGAGGTGAAACGTGATCTCAATTTGTGCATATGACACCCTTTTTACACCGAGGTCCAACCAGGGTGATACGCAGGTTGCTCTTTGAGTTTAGAACCGGCTAAACCGCGTTGCTCGACTCGGCGTGGCGACCCACCTCGAGAGGTATGTCGGACATGCGCGGGACAAGGGTTCATTTCAGTTTGAATGGCACTACCCAGGTTGCGAACACCCGGGACGGGACAAACACATCTGCACTGTGGATGTTGATGTTGATGATGTCAATGGTGATGCTGCAGGGCTAGTGTAACTGAATGACTGTGAGTCCTCGTAAGTCCCGAGTGGTAGTGAGGCGGTTGGTTCTCTAGTATAAAGGCCCGTTAATCAGCTCCGCCAAGGAAGCGTTGGCTCTCTTTGCATAGTGGTTAGCATGTGCACTTTGGAAGCGGGAGGTCGGCGGTTCGAATCCCACTCCACCCCGGGTCTATCCATTGTGATGGATAGATTAGATATAGGTATTATAGGCAAATACCTTCCCTATAATGTAGGTTGCTGCAAGTGGCGTCAACACAACGCAGGTTACACTGGGTCCATCAAGTACAATGTGGAATGTGATGTGTTGTAGCCCCGCCCCTTTCCAGCCTGCGTTCATTGTTATGCTTCTCTCCCGGGCTGACCCGGGCCCTGTCTGAAGCATGAGCAGAGATTAACCCCGTGTTGACTGACTTGGTGTGAATTGACAAAAGAAGGTTTGAACATGGCTCAAGTAACGTTGGCCTGACCCTGGTCACTGGTCTGAAAGTGGTATAGTCTGATAAGATGGGTAATAAATACCTTGCCTATAATGTACGCAGCTTTAAGCAAAATGTCTAATAGTGACACACTATACAATGTAAGGTAAACAAGATGCCCTGTTCCCATCCATTGCCCATTCATATCAATTTCATACTGTATTCACTCTCCCAATTCCTCTTTCCTCCTCAACCAATCTTGTCTCTCTTATGCTGCCAACCAACCTGCTTCAGTAATGTGCTGCCTTCCTCACGTGTTTCTGTGCTGTCAACACTTTCTAAAGATAAGACCCCCCCACACACACACACAGACATGCACACACACACACACACACACACACACACACACACACACACACACACACACACACACACACACACACACACACACATGCACACACACACACAGACATGCACACACACACACACACACACACACACACACACACACATGCGCGCGCACACACACACACACACACACACACACACACACACACACACACAAGCACGCACACACACACACACACACACACACCACCCCTCTCCACCCCGCAGCCTGCAACCAGTCTGCAGCAACCGACGGAGCTAAAATTAACCCTTAAGGAAGGGGCTCTGATTGGCAATCTGACCACACTACAGGCCACAGGATCGGCAGCAGACACTATGTACTGTGGACAGCAACACTAAAAAAGCAAATAAAAGAAAAGGGTGAGAGAGAGAGAGAGAGAGAGAGAGAGAGACAGTGAGAGAGAGAGAGAGAGAGAGAGAGAGACAGAGACAGTGAGAGAGAGAGAGAGAGACAGAGAGAGAGAGAGACAGAGAGAGAGACAGAGACAGTGAGAGAGAGAGAGAGAGAGAGAGAGAGAGAGAGAGAGAGAGAGAGAGAGACAGAGACAGTGAGAGAGAGAGAGAGAGAGAGAGAGAGAGACAGAGAGAGAGACAGAGACAGTGAGAGAGAGAGAGACAGAGACAGAGACAGAGAGACAGAGCTATAAAAGTAGATGGGAAAAGATGATAGGGCCGGGTAAAACCTTGTCTAAAATAAGCAAAAGCTAAGCACACTTTGAGGACAGTCAGTCGGTCCTTTCGGGGGGGAACATCCTGTCAAACTGAGCCCAATCTCTCGGGGGGGTCAGGTGCTGACTGCTGACAAGGGCTGGATCATTAAAAGTGCCACGAAGGTCTCCTCACTGCAGGCTCACTCGCCTGGAAGAGAACGCTTACACCAGCAGACAAAGTCTCCGCTTTGCTGACCGCGCCAATGTGTCCTTCTCTTTATATAAAAAAAGGGAAAAAAAACTCATTAACTCTCACACACACACACACACGCGCGCGCACACACACACACACACACACATGCGCGCACACACACACACACACACACACACACACACACACACACACACACACACACACACACACACACACACACACACACACACACACAGAGTACGTGCATCACAGAGCATGCTTAATCCCAAATTGGCAAGCAGGTGTTTAATTGGATCTTTCCGTTAGCAGTATTGTTAGTAGTATTGTTAGCAGTATTGTTAGCAGCAATGCCATGGATTGCGCACAGTGAGTGAAAGTTGTCTTTCTGATGCAGTTATTCAAACCGTTTCAACCACTGTGGGCTTTTAGAGAAGATCAATGAATGAAGACGGTTTGAATCCCTGGGATCTCCTTCACCTTTGACCTTACGACAGACAACCCCTCATCCTTGCCAATCAGAATTCGCTGATGAGACCTGCCAGTGGAAGATTAAGAAAAATCTATAAGGAAGGAAGTGATCCTTTATCCTTCCAATCACAAACATTTAGCGTCCATATGTCACGCTCAGGAACTGTGTATTGGGTCACGTAATCACTTCAATCCCAAAGCGATCCAGCCATACTTAAGAATGGGATGAGATGTTGACCAACTAGTTGTGTGAGCCAAAGATGCTTGATTCTACAAGCAATCAGATGCCTGTAAATCCTAGATTGTGACAGATTTTTTTCAGGGGCTTTTCTGACCACTATTCAGCCGATTTTAAGGTCAAGGCCCGGGACAGATTAGTGAGCGTTAAACGGGAATGAGCGGACAGCTGAATACGTGATGAAACAACAATGAGAGGAGGAGGAGGAAAGTTGTTAGTAGATGGGGCATCTGGGGGTAGTGTAGAGGCAAAAGCACTCTCCTACCACCGCGGAGACCCGGGTTCAATTCCCGGCAGCGGCACTTCCGGCTTGGTCGGACGTTCCTACAGACACAATTGGCCGCATCTGCGGGTGGGAAGCCGGTGCGGTTTGAGTCCTGGTTGTTGCACTAGTGCCTCTTCTGGTCGGCCGGGGCGCCTGCTCAGGATGGAGGGGGGAACTGGGGGGGAATAGCGTGATTCACCCACACGCTATGTCCTGCTGAAGAAACTCCTCGCTGTCAGGTGAAAAGAAGCAGCTGGCACATGTATCGGAGGAAGCATGTTCTAGTGTGGTGAGTAGATCTGTATAATGTATGGATCATGGTCACTCACTCGATGTATCTCCTTACATGTCTGTGGAATACTGTGGAATTGCAACCACCACCACTGCAGAACTCCGCTCTCTGCCCAACATCTGTGCCATGCTGAGCCAAATCTGGCTTGAGGTCAACATAATGAGTGAACTCTGTCATCAAGCCTGGGCACGGGTCCAAATTAAAGTTTCACCCTCGCCCTTGAAAAGGAAATGCATCTCATGGTGATGATACAGCCCTTTTTCCAATATGATGTTCTGTTCTAATAAGACGTTGTTGGATTTGTGCTGAAAGAGGGATGCAAATATAGCCCGGTTTTGGTTTTCTTCGGACCAAAACCAGCTATGGGAAGATCCCTCGTAAAAGCTTGTGAGTCTGTGTGTGTGTGTGTGTGTGTGTGTGTGTGTGTGTGTGTGTGCGTGCGTGCGTGCGTGCGTGCGTGCGTGCGTGTGTGTGTGTGTGCGTGCGCACGTGCGTGTGTATGTGCAGCAGGTGGCTGCAGACTGAGGCCAGTTCCTCTCATCCACTTAAGAGCAGAGCTCATCCATCTCAAACACCCCCCACCTGGGACTGCTCTATAGGAGACATGGAACACATCTCCATAGGAATATATCACTACTTTCTTCATCTCTAGCTTCTTTACAAAGATAAATATGATGATTTCAAATATGCACGCGTGCGCGCGTGTGTGTGTGTGTGAACTCCTTCACTCTTTAATACCCAAAGCCCCCCACCACCCCCCACCCTCATGACCTTTCACCCGTCTCTGATGCTCTCAGCCAATCCGAGGCACTGATTCTGGCATCCAGAATTAGAGCTACTATCACTGGCTGGGAGAATGTTGACCATGCAGACATGGCATGGAGGAAGAGAGGACAGAGGACAGAAGAAAGAAAGAAAGAAAGAAAGAAAGAAAGAAAGAAAGAAAGAAAGAAAGAAAGAAAGAAAGAAGAAGAAAGAAAGAAAGAAAGAGCAACATTACGGCATGATTTTGTAGGATAGAGAGAGGTTGAAGTGCAGAGAGATAATGATGAGAAAACAATGGGCCTTTTTCACAGCAGCCATTTTATGTCTAAAAGGCAGGCCAAAACATTAACGAGGGTATCCAACTTCCAATCCATTTAGGTGTTCCAGTAGTGGAGCCCTCATTAATGTTTTGGTTGCACCTGTGTTTACCCTGCCTAGAGTGTCACGGGAACGAGTCCTAAAACATGGAAATGTGTTAGCGTGGGTTCCCTTGTCTCAAAGTTAACAGGATTTTTGAATGGGTTTTTTGGTTAGATGCCTGAAATAAGGTCTGGTTAAGAAAAGTTTATGAAACTGCGACCTCTGTGTTCAGCAAGATCATAATTGTCAAAATGAACACCACTTTTATGATTTTTTTGAGGCGTTTTCTGGTGAACACGACTTCTGGCAATCGCATAATTATACGCTAAAAGTTGTATTAATTTGTTACGATTATTTTGCTGAAGAAAAACCTCTGAGTATCAGACACTTTTGTTAACCACAGACCAACCAAAAACTCATTCAAACTAGAGACAGGATAACATCAGCCACGACTCAATCTCTCCCTCAGCTCTCACTTTCTCCTTCCTCTTATCATGACATTATTCCCCTCTCTTCCCGCTATCTCTTGTTCTTCCTCATTCTCCATCATTTTGCAATAACCCCCGCCTCCTCCTCCTCCTCCTCCTCCTCCTCCTCCTCCTCCTCCTCCTCCTCCTCCTCCTCCTCCTCCTCCTCGAGATACACTGAGGCCATCGCCACTGTGATAGATTCACCACCCCCAATGGGAAGAGCCAAGGCACGCAGTGCACACACACCGTGCTTACACTCACTTCAGCCACACACACACACACACACACACACACACACACACACACACACACACACACACACACACACACACACACACACACACACACACACACACACAGACCTACCCTTCACCTTCCTCTCTCTCAAATCATGCCTGAAGCTCCCACCGCGCACGCTTAATGCAATTAATCACAAGAATCCCCATTCCCAAGCCCAGAGAAGTGGCGCTGTGCTGAGTGGGCAGAAAGCTCTCACGCCAGTTAAACCAGTTTCCTGCTGTGGGACGTCTCAGCGGGCTCACCGTCGAGTAGAGGGCATACCACTTAAGACTGTTCAAATCCGGCCAGGCATGAAATGATTACCGGTTTAGTACTAAACCGCAATTTATAAAGAAATTACGGTTAGTATTACCGTTTCAAAATGTAACGATTATTACCGTGTTACCGTGATTACAGCGCTGTGAAAGACACGGTAAAGTTGGCAACAGTCTCCCAGACGCAGGCCGACATGTGTCTGAGTTTACAATATAAAACTTGGTGAAATAATTTCAGTTAGTGTATCAGTACTTTTTGAAAATGTTCAGCACATTTTAACAATACCGCGTGGTCGTTTGTTGCATGTCCTCTCCTCTGACTATCTCTATCTCACTGTCAAATCAAGCATAAAATCCCCCCCGTCGGCTCCCAGGTGTCTTGCTTCAGAGTGGGAGGTCTCAGGTCTCATGGCCACGCCCCCACACGTACCATAAACATGTAAACCCCTGGACGCCCATTCTAACGTACTGTACACTATGTACTCAGGCTTCCTGATGTGTGTGTGTGTGTGTGTGTGTGTGTGTGTGTGTGTGTGTGTGTGTGTGTGTGTGTGTGTGTGTGTGTCTGTGTGTGTGTGTGTGTGTGTGTGTCTGTGTGTGTGTGTGTGTGTGTGTGTGTGTGTGTGTGTGTCCAGGGAGAAATGCATGTTAAACACATATGTAAACATGTCGTACAGCACTCACCGATGCAGGCATGCACACGGACGGTCAGCTGGGTCCGTAAAACAACACTGTGCTTCTTCCCTCTGGTTCTGTAGAGAGAGAGAGAGACACACACACACACACACACACACACACACACACACACACACACACACACACACACACACACACACACACACACACACACACACACACACACAGAGGGAGAGAGAGAGTTTGTATTAAATGTATGATAAAATTGGCAGTCAACTGAATTGTGGAGAACATGATATTATCATGATACTATGTGTCTCTACACTGCAAGAAGTGCTGTCATTTTTATCAGAGCAGCTGAATAAATCTGCCAATGTAGGTGAGATAATTACTGCCGATGAAGATCTACTTTTTTAAGGAATTTTCTTGAATCAAGTACCACTATCGTGATACTAGATCTGCTTTATTCTAACATGTTTGAAGATATTAACGCAAATCCTGAAACAAGTGAAGCTGCTGTGGAAACAAGCGGAAGAATCGCAACCTACTGGCAACGAACTGTGTTAATTAAGGAAATAATATTTTAAGACTGAATATGAGACTAGATGACTTGTTATGAACAAGTGGACATTTTCTGCGGCATAGAGGCGGTTGGCAAGTTGGGGAAGCTGAAAACAGAGTCAAACGGGGGCCTGCAATGGGCCTGGCTGTACCCTTATGCTGATACACATCTGAGCCTGGAGGACAGACAGCAGAACCACAGACACAACACACACACACACACACACACACACACACACACACACACACACACACACACACACACACACACACACACACACATACACACACACACACACACACACACACACACACACACACACACACACACACACACACACCTTCACATACCATGGTGCGAATGCGCACACACTCATACACAAGCATACTTCCTATTGGAAAACAAAATGAACACACGCTAACACGAAGGAAATAGCATGATGGTATTTTGACCACAAGAACTCTTTGGCGTGCCTGGTGAACACACACACGACTAAATCACGTCCTGTTTACCTCCATGTAATGATGTGTCATTGCACTAATTAATTGCATTCATGTCACACTAGCTACTGGATAATATCCAGCCTGAACGTTCACTCACTCCCTCTCCTAACCTTAGCCGTGATCCGCTACCCGCTAGGAGCTAATCGCTGACTTCCATCACTAACATACGTGCTGATAGCATCTCATCCAAGCAGAGAAAGGCAAGCAGCGGTCCGATAGCACACACCGCTGCAAAACACTCGCCATGCATAACATGTTGCAAGGATAACGCACACGCTCAGACACCCAAACAAGGCCGCAGCTGGCCTGCTATCCCTGTGTTCTGTGGCGTTATCAGCTCTGCTCGGAAACAGTGCACAATGTGCACACGCGTTGTTGAGATGCGGACGAAACTCTGTTTTTCTCCCATATTCATAGGTCTTATACCCTTCGACTGATAAGCTATAAGCCGCTTGTCAGCACCAGTGGCTCCTGCATTACATTACTGGCTTTCCTGGTGGAGCTTAAGCAGGTATGGCCTAGGATACTCCTTGGATGGGAGAGTTGGCAGTGTTGGAGGACCAGTATGAGATCCTCTTCCCTCTGGTCTCATGAATAATCTCCCCAATGCCCCAGGGCAGAGACAGGGGGCTCTGTCCCGTGAGTGAGCCCCATCCTTCGGATGAGACGTTGAACCGAGGTCCTGACTCTCTGTGGTCTGGTCAATAAAGATCCCATTCATGCAATCCCCAAAAAACTGGTTTGTTTTAGGATTAGTGCCTTGGCTAATAACAGAAATAGCGACAGCACACAGTAGCCTAGAATCACACAATAGAGAGATAGACACCTATTTCAAAATTCACACCCACTAACATGAACTGTGCCTTTAAAGGAACACTCCGCCCATTTTCAACCAGCTTTGTATCATTAGAACATCAGTAGTATATCAGAAAACTGTAAACGGTTTTGAAGTCTGTCATTTAATTTGACAGTTATTGACTGTTAAAGTGTGGACCAGTCACTGGTCCACACTAACTCAAATTAATAACTCATCAACTCAAATCAACTCTCAATCACTGTCAAACTATTCATCATTCATCTAGTTTGACAGTGATTGAGAGTTGATTTGAGTTAATGAGTTATTCATTTGAGTTAGTGTGGACCAGTGATGCCACTGGTCCACGCTTTAACACTCAATAACTGTCAAATTAAATGACAGACTTCAAAACAGTTTACAGTTTTCTGATATACTACTGATGTTCTAATGATACAAAGCTGGTTGAAAATGGGCGGAGTGTTCCTTTAAGACTCTAAAGCGGCTGGCTGTCACACAGACTCTAAAGCACAAGTAAAATGTGGTGTGGGGCTGAGATATTGAGTGTGATTAGTTGATTCCTCTCTGACAGACACTATATAAACAGCACTCATCCGGCATGGGAGGACAGGCTTAGAAGTATCCTCAGCCTTTGTGCTCTCCTTCCCCGCCCCCGCCCCCCACCAGAGCAATCTAGTAAGAGAGTGGCGCCAGCGGAGGTCCAAAATGTGTGACTCATGTAGCCAACGAATAAAGCTGATAATGTACAATTTGATTCTTTAAACGTCTGACCCTTTCAAAGTACATCACAAACGGTCCATTTTGCTGCAACTCGACAGCATTGCTTAATCCAGAACCTTACTTCCTGGAACTTTTGGGAGGTAAAAACTGGTCCATTGGAGCAAATGGAGATGAGAGAGAGAGAGGCTCTGCCTTAAACCAACCCAATGTGTGCAGTTCCATTTCCTACTTTAATTATGACCTTGGTGAGAGCCTCCGTTTGATAGGATGACAGAGAGGCCTGTCCAATCCAACCAGTTTGCCAAGATCTCCTCGACTTCAAACACACACACAGACAGACACGCCCCCTTAATTCACCTGTCCATCATCATCTGTCACATGGGTTACCAGTCGCACAACAAGGAGGGACACAAACACACAAACGCACACATGGAACGCGTACAGCAGGCTATACACTCACACCCGGGCCTATACGTCTGCCATCACCTGTCACTCACACCCGGGTCAATGTGTCTGCACACCCCCCTAAAGACTCAAACATGTCACCATGCCAAAAAGCAAACACACGCTCAGTCATCTGCAGCCAGTTAGAGTGACGGCTCTTTCTCTGTGCTCTATGTGACAGTGTGTGTAGGCCTATCTAGAGGCCTTTCAGGTGACACAATACAGCCTTCTGGAGCTTCACAAAATGGACAACAATGGCTGAGAAAGCTCATTGAATTTCAGCCTTCTCAACAGTGAATATTCTTGGTGTTTTGAACTGGGGGGAACTTCTCGTTTCAACACCGATATAGCATTTTGTGTTTAGATATTATGCTATCTTGTTTGTCACCTGCTAACCGTAGCACCTGCATCTAACCAACGCTGTCTTGTCATCCGATTAGCCTACACAATAGCTAGTATTATGTGGCTGGTGATAGCCCAGCAACATTAACAACAACAACAACATTAACATTAGCTGTTTTGCTCATTTAGGTTGCTGGTTAGTTAGCTAGCTAGTTAACGTTACAGCTTGTCTCGCTATAACGTTATTGCTAGCGCTAAAGCCAGCCCTTAGCTTACTCACCATAACATGAATTTAGATGCAAATCTAATTTGTTTTTGTACCAGGCACAGACGACAGGCTACTGTTTCCACACCAACAATGTGTATGTATCAGATGTCTCCCTCTTTGAAACCCAGTGGACCCCCAAGATGGCGGCAGCCCTGGTTGCTGGGAGATTTCTGACGCAACGAAAGCCTTCACAACAATACTGTTACAAAGTGATCACGTTCACTTTCCCGGCGTAGCCTACAAGGAAAGAGGAGAAAGAAAAAGAGGGTGAGAGAGAGAGAGATTGAGAGAGAGAGAGAGAGAGAGAGAGGGAGAGAGAGAGAGAGAGAGAGAGAGAGAGAGAGAGAGACCATAGCTTTGTGATGCTGTGGAAGGAAGTGCACATCTGTCCCGCTTTCCAGTGTGCTTCAGACTTTCCGTGAACTTGTCCTTCCAAGAAATCCATATCCAGCCTGTGAGTCTTCCCTTTTGAGCGGAATGAAGAAAGTCAGAATGTAGGGAGGGCAAACGTCTCATCGCTTTGTCTCAGATGATTACAGTTGTTTTCACCGTTATGAGTAAGACTGCGTGTGCCTGTGTGAGACACAGTGGGGTTATTGCAGGAGGTCTATAGTATATGAATGTGAGGCAGTCTGTCTCACCCTGTGTAGACTGTGTGTGTGTGTGTGTGTGTGTGTGTGTGTGAGACACAGTGGGGTTATTGCAGGAGGTCTATAGTATATGAATGTGAGGCAGTCTAACCCTGTGTAGACTGAGTGTGTGAGACACAGTGGAGTTATTGCAGGAGGTCTATAGTATATGAATGTGAGGCAGTCTAACCCTGTGTAGACTGTGTGTGTGAGACACAGTGGGGTTATTGCAGGAGGTCTATAGTATATGAATGTGAGGCAGTCTGTCTCACCCTGTGTCATCAACCTGCTGAAAGCCCTCCAGCTCGTCCCTCTGCTCGGCCAGAGAGGACTCCAGATCCAGATAGGTGCCATTGTGGGACAGCTGCAGCGTACAGTCATCAAGCTATGGAGAGGAAGACAGACATACTGTATGTTAAACCTTTTTAAAGTAATGTAGGAGCTTGTTTGAATGGAACTGAGCTTAGCTGAGCTGAGCTGAACTGCATGGAATACAACTACAGCTGCAACTCTTAATCGATTAGTTACAACTAGGCCTATTAAATTACCCGCCGACTATTTTGATAACCAATTAATCTCAAGAAAAAGTTTAAATTCTCTGATTCTTCCAGCTTCTTAAATGTGAATATTTTCTAGTTTCTTTACTCATCTAGTAAACTATCTTTGAGTTGTGTGGACAAAACGATATTTTTAGGACGTCATCTTGGACTCTGGGAAACACTGATTGACATTTTCACCATTTCCTGCCATTTTATAGACCAAAAAACTAAACGGTTAATCGAGAAAAGAACACAAAAACAACCTAACCCTAACCCTAAATAAAACTGATCTAAATCAAAGTGTGTTGGACTGAATTGAACTAAAAGTAATTGAATCGAACTGAAGAAGAATTATGCTTGAGGAAAACTGGCCCGCACCACTCTCCCATGCCACCCTGCACTTGGAGGTGCAGGGTGGCATGTGAAATACTCTAGCTGCACTACACACACACACACACACACACACACACACACACACACACACACACACACACACACACACACACCATACACACACACACACACACACACACACACACACACAGAGGCACGCACGCACGCGCACACACACACACACCAAGTATCCAGGCCGGGGTGTGTGATGTACATAAACCACCCACAGGAATGACACGGGTCCCTGAGCCCACACGTTTTTTATGCTCCCTCACTTTTCTTCTGCGTCTGTTTCACACCCTTATTTAAAACCATTTGAGCCTATAAAATAAAGCCAGTTAACGGGGGCGGGTACGAAGGAGAGTGCATACAGTGCTATGTGAAGTGAGAGAGAGAGAGAGAGAGAGAGTCTGTTTTCAGCATTACAAAGCTGTTAAGGGAATTAACTAGTAGAGAGATGTAGCAATAAAGCCTGCAGAACATGAACCCCAAACCAGAGGGAAAAGATGGAGAGAGAGAGAGAGAGAGAGAGAGAGAGAGAGAGAGAGAGAGAGAGAGAGAGAGGGGCGTCACTTTTGGCTTATACAGCGCATTTAAGTGCCAGTTTGGGGAAATTTGACATGTTAATGATGTGGACATTTATGTATGCATTCACACGAGTTTGCATGTGTGTATGAGATTTTAAAAATAGGTATTTATTTATTTATTTTATTATTTTCACAATCTAGTTTAAAATGTTTTTTTCAATTTACGAGAGCGCTTTTTCTTTTTAACACCTTCAATATCGTTGTCGATGACCTGCACGGTTCAGCAGTGAAAGATTTGTGTCGGTTTTCGGTATGCAATGCGTATTGAACCTATAGGGCCTCGGTACAGTACCTGAACGGTTCGGTACGAACACGCGTATATATACACCCCTAATGGTATATACACATGCGGGTGCTGCTTTTCTCCATAACACCTCTCACCGTTCAAAATCGTGCCGCTCTTTTTTGCCATGCGTGATCGATCGCATGCTCTCTGGGTAACACTGACTGTGGAAAGCTCCACGTCAGATTTGACCAGCGCCAGCGCCAGTGTGCCGTGTAATGAGAAACCCTGCTGAGGTCCAGTCCAGGTGCAGCGCTAATATATCTGAACACCGTTGGCATTGATGTTTTACGAGTACGCTCACAAGTAGCAGGTGCAGGGAGCCGTCCAAGGGACAACTCATAAAGAAATGACACACAGTACAACCAGATATGATCTTTGCAAGCCATTGTTTGTTACAGCTGCTGATCTATCAATAGGTGAATGAGATCAGAGTCATTGCGTTGGCATTCGCATTTTGGTGCCTCTCTTCCGCTCTCAGTCGTCTGGGGTTTAACCTGACCTGGCCCCCTGGTGGTGTGCTGCCAAACTGCCCCCTGGCAGGCTAGTCCGGCTGCATGACGACACTCTCTGACCAGTAGAGACTGCAGATCACAGGACCTACTGCCTCTCTCTCTCCCTCTCTCTCTCTCTCTCTCTCTCTCTCTCTCTCTCTCTCTCCCTCTCTCTCTCTCTCTCTCTCCCTCTCTCTCTCCCTCCCTCTCTCGGAAACAGAGAGACGGACTGACGGATGGACTCACAGCCTAAATATAACCTTGCTATATTTACTCTGCTGGGAGGCAGCATGCACACAGGAGCTGAAGGGTGGGTGTGTCAGTCAGCAAGGGGCTGAAGACGTACCAGGGGGGCACAACACAGCCATGGCCAAGGAGATAGAAAGGACTGGAGAACACTTCGTCTGTGTTGCCCCAGACACACCAAGCCGACAGTGGTTCTGAAGCTCTTTCACGTAAAGGACCCTAAACTGACACAAAGTTGACCGCGGACCCCCATTTGATCAGGTTTTGTCCCAGGTTCGCCCCACCTGATAAGATTTTTGCTTTTAGATGTTTTATTACAGAAAGCGTATGGAACCCGTGACCAGAATAGTCATACATTCTGTCATTGTGTTATTTATGGATGGAATTATAGTGAAAATAAACCCCTTCAAAGAGGACCCCTGGGGATCCCCGGACCCCACTTTGAGAACCACTCTAAGCACTTGGTGCCAATAGGGCAAAAATGTTGAGATTTGATCTGGGAGAGGGTGTGTGTGTGTGCGTGTGCGTGTGTGTGTGTGCGTGCGTGCGTGCGTGCGTGTGTGTGTGCGTGCGTGCGTGTGTGCGTGCGTGCGTGCGTGCATGTGTGTATGTGTGTGTGTGGAGGTGGGTGAGGTGGGGGTAACCGTACCCTGCCCCACTGCCCTAGTTCTTAAGAAGGAAGAAGACCAAACACGTCTTTTGCCCGATCGGTCACAGCGTTATTCAGCTCCTTTATCCCGCTAATATTCTCTTTGAAAATGCCCCATACTGTTTGGCACATGTCCCAAGTGAGAGCCCACCCCCCCATCTCCCCAACTGCCCCGTTTCTTTCTTTCTTTCTTTCGCTACGCTAGCCTCATCCACACATGACTCAATCACACAAAATAGTGCTTGGACAGCGAGAACTGAGCCCTCGACCACTTTGGTAACACAATCTCTTCACAGCGCAGCCTTCCAAAGCGTGTCTCTTTCCTAAAACACTTGGTTGGGAGTAATAGGAGTAATAACATAACAAAACACATCATGCTGGACGAAGCCGGGCGAGCGGCGGGCTACAGAAAAGAACCGCAGGCCCTTCGCACTGGAGGCTCCAGGGCCGGGGCGAGGGAAACACTTAGTGGCTAGTATACTTTACACTCATTTCATCAAATTCTCCCAGAAGGGCCGGGGAGAGAAGAGGGGGGGGGGGGGGGGGGGCGAGGGAGTAATTACTTCCATGTTAAATCAACAGCGAGCCTGCTGGCGATCACGGTGGGTCGATTGTTAACGACGGCGGCCTTACGTAACTGAGACGATGACTTTTTAAGAACTTTTTCTTTTCTTTTTTTTCAGAATCAGAACCCGCAGAGGTCCGGGCTCTTTGAAGAGGGCAGAGGGTGTGTTCCGCGCGGCTATTAACTCTCTGGATGTTGCTTTAATGGAAAACACTTTGGTAATGAAATAAAAGTTGCGCTCTGTGAAGTCTGCGCTTTGTTGCTCTTGAAGGGAAATGGGGACTTCTCTCCGCAACACTGCAGCCGTTTGACTGATTGCGAAGCTTCTGCAATGAGCTGAACATCTAGTCTATCTTCCTCTGGCTAACTTAACTCCATGATCTTTTACGTTTGTGCGTTTTAGCCATGATGCTCTTAGGGAAAGCAAATTACAATGGGTGCATCAACACAATAAGTTGAATTTCTTTTCTTTCCTAAGGTCAAGGGTTAACTGTAGAAAGGCATGTAAGAAAAACTCCTGTGAACATCTAATGATCGTGTATTTCATTTTTATAGTAGATGTGTTAAACACATGAGCAACTGTCATAGCCAGATAAAACCATCGTGATCACATGAACTCAGTCTGATCAGTCTGGACTTCCACCTGCCCCCAGCGATTTCCAGATGTTAGAATGTAAATAGAAGCAATAGACAAGAACTGCGTCACGTCATCAAGCGTCCAGCACAAAGGCCACTGCCCCTTTTATGGGGAAACCCACCATAGGAAAAGAAGCCGAAAACACACAAACAAACTACCGGTATTTAAAATAGTTTAATTTGATATAAATATGCCGAAGAGGTGCTGTGTTGTTGGTTTCACTAACTAAAGATCTACGATGCTTTTTTTTATAGAGTAGAGGTGACACCATCAATGTGGATGATGCATGTAACCTGGTGTAAACTCACCAGTGGGCTGGATACAGCGTTCATAAGACAAGTACTATTGTCGATGTATCTTGCACATTCTATGGCCGGCCGAGTTGAAATATATTGTCATGTCATGGTGTCTTTGGGTCATTTATAAACAAAATGAATTCTGTTCTTTTTCTATAGATTTTTTTTTTATACATGCTGTTTTGCATTGAAGTCAACGGCGAGTAGCTTGTGTTTCCCCCCTAAAAGGGGCGCGGCCTTCACATTTTGCAAAGTACCCGGATGTGCCGGTCTGGCCTATGAGCGATAACGCTAACGTCACAGTAGTAGAGTAAACATGGCCGTAAGTGTAGTTATTGCATAAATAGACTAAATAACAAGAATAAGAGTATGTAATGCACCAGCAGAGTTTCTCCTGCGTGCCTGTGTGTGTGTGTGTGTGTGTGTGTGTGTGCGCGTGCGTGTGTGCCCGTGTGTGTGTGTGTGTGTATGTGTGTGTGTGTGTGTGTGTGTATGTGTGTGTGTGTGTGCGTGCGTGCGTGTGTGTGTGTGTGTGTGTGTGTGTGTGTGTGTGTGTGCTTGCGTGTGTGTGTGTTTGAGTCTATGAATCTGTCCATGGACAGAGAGGTAGAAGAGGAGATGGAGGAAGAGGTCAGGAAAACCGCAGCAGCCAAAGTGAGCAGAACAAAGTGTCGGAGGGCTCCAGGCTCTGGCCACAGGAATTCGGGGACAAGTGACCCTATACTTTACATCCAGCCCGGGCCAGCCAATCAGAGAGCTCTGAGCTCTCCCATCACAACATAATCATACAGTGGGCTCCAGCTTTTCTGAGAGCAGAGGAGGGAGAGGAGAGAGCAAGGACGAAAAGACAGAGAGAGGAGGCCTAACTCTGATAGGACAGTTCAGGCCCGGTTCTACGGGGTGCAGGACCTAAAGTGAAGAACCTGCTATCATATGAAACCAGAAGACCGAAGGCATCCACTGGTACTGTACCAACCAGGTCATGGTAGCTTGTCGGGAAGCGGGCTGAATAAAATTAAGGAATAAAGTTAACGCTTAAAAGTTAGCTTGCAAAAACCATGCAGTGATTTTTGCATATCTGGGGTGCCTAAACAGTCTTGGAATTACATCAATTGGGTATGACTAGTGTCCTCTAGGGAGAGAGTGGCGTCAGCGGAGGACCAAAATGCAAGACTCATTAGCCAAGGAACAGCCAGGAAAGGGTCTCGCGCTACGTTTGCATTAGGGCTGCAACTAACGATTATTTTCATAATCGATTAATCTGTCGATTCTTTTCTCGATTAATCGATTAGTTGTTTGGTCTATAAAATGACAGAAAATGGTGGCAAATGACGATCAGTGTTTACCAAAGCCCAAGATGACGCCCGCAAATGTCTTGTTTTGTCCACAACTCAAAGATAATATCAGTTTACTGTCATACAGGAGTAAAGAAACCAGAAAATATTCACATTTACGAAGCTGGAATCAGAGTATTTAGACCTTTTCTCTTAAAATTGTACTCAAAACGATGAATCGATTATCAAAATAGTTGTCGATTAATTTTCTGTCGATCGACTAATCGATTAATCGATTAATCGTTGCAGCTCTAGTTTGCATGCTAAAATAAAGCTGATAATGTACAATTTGATTCAAGGGGGAGAAAACCCTTTCAGAGTACAACACAAACTGTCCATTTTGCCACAACTCGACAGTGCTGCTTAATCCAGGACCTTACTTCCTGGAACTCTCGAGAGTAAAAAACTGCTCCATTGGAGTGAATGGAGATGTCGGGACTCTTCTATCTACATGGCTCTGGGTATGACTGGAAACCTGAGACTCTTGTGGATTCAATGCGCCCAATTGTGTTCGTGTGTGATGACCTTAGTCCCCATAGTAACGGACGGTAGCCATTTCTTTGTAGTGAAACCATTTTTCAAAAACTTGACCTCATCTGTTCATCGGGGACCGCGCTCGGCCCATAATACTCGGTGTATTACACTATTTCTCATTGCTGTTGCCAGCCCGCACTGTCGCTACTACTGCTAGTGCACCCACACACACTCAATTCAGACGCGCCCCAATTCATTTTGTGCTGGAGCCGAGTGTGGACAGGCTGGCCTTCATGAAGAAAGTGAGATTGAGAAATGGCTGGGAAAGCTTTCGCGAGCTGCAAAAGCTGCACTGACAGTTTCCATCTCCTGACTGACAGACCCGCTCCACATCATATTCCAAGCCTTTTTTCCAGCATGGGCTCTTCAGTGTCAGGACGTCCTGACAACAGTTCAATTTGATCCCTATAATCTAAGTGCAATATTCACTGCCTCCTGCTGATGGGAACAAAATTACAAACGCCAGCACGCGGGCTCTGCCATCTGTCCGTGCATAGGTTATAATCATAAGCTTGTCTGTGCTGCGGGCCATTTTTCATTTGTTTTGTGGCTTTTAAAGATGGTGACGGCGAAAGAGCTACTGGTCTGGAAAACCACTCCGCTGTTGAACACATTGGTTGCCTGTCAGAGCGGTGTGCCAGCAGTCTTTCTCTCTCTCTCTCTCTCTCTCTCACATCCTTTCTATCTCTGTCTGTCTCTCTCTCTCTCTCTCTCTCTCACTCTCTCTTTCTCTCTCTGTCTGTCTCTCTCTCACTACCTCTCTCTCTGTCTCTCTCACTCACTCACTCACTCTCTCTCTCTTTCTCTCTGTCTGTCTCTCTGTCTCTCTCTCTCTCACTCTGTCTCTCTCACTCTCTCTTTCTTGCTGTCTGTCTCGCTCACTCTCTCTGTCTCTCTCACTCTCTCTCTCCGTCTCTCTCACTCTCTCTCTCTCTCACCCTTTCACCAGTTCAGTCTGCTTTATTGGCATGAATGCCAGGCGAACAGGTGAGCGGTTTTGCCAAAGCCTCTACATATAATTAAATAATTAATACAAAACAGACTCAGTTCTCAGCCTCTCCACGTTCTCCAAGTCTGGGAGCCGAGACTAAATACAAAATAAAAACAACTTTTCTTGTTGGCATCGGTCTGCGGTTGGCATGTGTGAGTCAGTATTTCCTTTCTACTTGCTCTAGAAAGTGCCCTCTCTCTCTCTCTCTCTCTCTCTCACACACACACGCGCACGCACGCACGCACGTGTGCGCACACACACACACACACACACACACACACACACACACACACACACACACACACACCGAGTCTCACAAGCTGAACCATTGCCACCCATTTGATCACTAGTGATTCAGATTCTTCAGTGGCCTCCTGAGCCTTATGCCTGTCACTTGCAGATGAATGACTCAGGATATATCTGGTTGCACTAATGCGTTTGCAGCCACCTGTCACTGTGACATGAAAAGCAGAGGGCAGCACCTACGTCAAGCAGTAAGTCAGACCTATATGCACTTCAATCATAGAAACAATACCACTGATATGGTGACAATTAATTGATCATCATAGGGATACTGAGGTCAAAGGTCACTGGAGCTGGTAGGGATTCAGTGTCTTGCTCAAGGGCACTTCAGCAGGGTGGATACTTGCATCAAATAAGAGCATTTCCTCTCAAACTTGAAGAAAGCCCCAACACTAAGTTTTGTGGCCAACATTTGCAAACTTGTTTCTCTCCTCAGGAGAACCAATCAGTTCGCGCCTGCATCTGGTCTCAAAATAGCTTCTGAGTGGTGGGGCATGGAAGGGTATTTGCAATGGCTTCAAGTGAAAGTCATAGCAATATAAACATATATAGTCCTGTATTATATATAACAGTATTCCTAAGACTGTGTAGTCAGTGAATCATTCTCTGACCTAATACTACTATAATGTTAATTTAATAGTGATGTATAGTGTGTTTGTCCTACTCTTAGTTTGTTTAATATCGTAGCATAAGTACCCCAGATAATAGCAAATAAGATGTACTGTCTGTAGCCTATATCATGTTTTGCTGTGATATATGAATTCACTCACACACAAAAAATATACAGTAATAATTTTGCACTGTGACCTCTTTGGATGGAGCCCCCCCCCCCCCCCCCTCTCACTCTCTCTCTCTCGTTTCTTTTTATCCCATTTAGCACTTTGAATTGCGTCTATTAAATATGCTTTACAAATAAACGTGCCTTGCTTTGATTTAGCAACAGGCCAGCTAGCTATGGTCCTACAGTATGTATTCCAGGATGACTGCACATTTAGAGGGTGACCCTACAGTACCTTGTGCGGAGCTCTGAGAAGCCGGTGGACGCCTGCTATCTGGTTGATGAGGGGTATATCCTCCCTGAAGGTGTACGACGGTGGTCTTGTCGGCTCCGGGAAATTTGTGCTGTTGAACGGATCGGTGTCGTCTAAAAACTGAACCCTGCAGACAAATGTGGCCATGGTGCATCCATGCAAGTGGCTCGGTCCGCCGAGGGGGGAACCCGGTTTGGTCGGCTAATAATTACACCAGCAATGAGTCCCTCCCGTCGCTGAGCGCTCCTCTCCTGGTAACGACAACAAAACAGCGGGTCGCCAAGTGCGCACAGACGCTCGCCACCGCAGCCTCTCCTCCGGACACTCCGGGACAGAGTAGAGAGGTGTATGCCGAGAAGATGGCACAATAAAGCGGTCAGTGTCCTGTGTCGCCTCGCTGGTTCGTGCTTTGCTTTGGTTGTGGTTACCCTGTGTTATTCTCGGAGAGGCAGGTGGCCGGTGATCAAGGGGAGGGAGGCGGACTCCAGCTTGGTGCCTGTCGGAGAGTGAGGATCAGCGCAGCTTGGGACAGCCGCACTGCTGTCTGTCTCAATGTGCCCCAGCAAATCCACCCCCCTCCCCTCCCCCTATCTATTTCCCCTGTGCCTCATCCCTCCCTCCAGCTCACTGTCCCCTGCTAGGCTTAGCAGTGGTTTCCACACGAGAAAGAACTGTGGTTGGCTAATCCTGTAGTATAGCATGTCAATGAGTGTAGCCTAATGTTGCATTAGAAGAATATATCACTGTAAATTAGGCCTATGTCTACACCGATAGAAACATGAAACATAATCAGATAGCCAGGAGGATAAGTGTGATAAAGTAACTTAAAATAATTACAGTAATTTGTGTAGTGCGCCCTTGCTATTAAATCACAATAAAACTTTAGAAAGTCGCAATAAACTCACAATTGAGTAGGTTACCAGAAACACTTGAGTCCCAATCAGATACTGTAGGCTATTAGTGCTAGGATTTGGCTGCAACGTGCAAGTGCAATGCAATCTAAAGAGAAGAGATGGCGACCTCATGTGGCATGCAGTTTGAAATGCAGTTGGTGTGCCAGGCAAATAAAGATCGTCTATCGAGAAGATAAATGACTAGCTCACCAGTCTGCAAAGGTGGGCCAACTGATGTTTTTTTTTTTTTTTTTTTTTTTTACAATTTTGCAGCACATCTGCAAGTTTGATAAAGGTAAGGCTTTAATCTTTAGACAGTTTTGAAGCAGAAATAATTACAATTTTACAATAGCAACGGATTTGCTATGTTCTCTTGAAACCGAAATCATACCAAACCTTAGCTCAATTTATGCCAAAATAAGTTACTTTTTTTTTAAATAGAAAAATCTTATTGAAAAACACAAAACTGAAAATCTCTAGTGGTGACTTTTTGAACAATCTCTTAGCCCTTCCATATCACATGAATCACACACCCAGGTGTTGAAGTAAGCGGTGCACAATTATGTTTTTCTGAATATTACCACTGGAGGGCAGACAGCCCCTACTTAAACACTGATGAACTTAGAGAAAAACACATTCATGTGGGATATTATGTGTACATCTGGACATTATATAGCCTACCTGTTGTAAAGTAAGTCATAAAGTAGGCTACAAAGAGTGCCGTACACAGGCAGAGATGATCTCTATGGACTCACATCCCCTGATATCAAACCACTATCTCAATATGTCTGTCAACTCTAGAAATAATAGTGACCTGATTGTACTTTATAACATTTCTAGCATTTCTACCTATCCTTCTAAAAAATATACTAGTATTTGCTATAGTTCTTTTTGTAAGGGCGATAACAATAGGAACATTAAATGTGAACCTTTCCTCTGTTTTCTGCCGGTATTTTAGTAACAATCTCTGAAATCTAAACCTCTCTCTCTCTCTTGCACTATACAACACAGTCTGACCTGACTTGATTGAAGGCTTATTCACGATCCAATCACATTGGGCCAAAGGGCCCCCAGGTACCTTTGCACCCTCCCCAGCCAGCTACCAAATGAGGACGGACAAACCCCTCTTTATTATGGTCACAAACTACCATCTTTACAGGCAGCATGCATCCACACGTGTATGGCGGCTTGCATACACACACTGAGACATACATGCTCTTATCCAAATGGCACACAGTGAAATGTATCCTCCGCTTTTCTCCCATCCTGGCTCGTCCTCCATGGGCAGGCCAGCTTTCATCGCAGCACCCGGCGGGGACCAACTTCCTCTCGTTGCTCAGGCAATGATCCTCTTTGCATGTTTTTAGTGGGGGTTCATGTTGATGTTATTGGTGATGTATGGAGGGAACCCCAGCTGAGCACAGGGAGAACATGCAAACTCCACAAATCTTTTATTTATTTTTCACGAGATAACCCACCTGGCCACTGAAGGCATGGGGAGATACTGTATAGTGCTCACAGTGCCCCAGGTGGGAATCGAACCCAGGACATTCTTGCTGTGAAGCGACAGCGCTACCACTGTGCCACCGTACCACTAACTTTGCACCATCCATTGACAGCCACTACTGTATTTTCAAACAACTGACAGGTAATGTAAAGTAAGATAAAAAGAAAAAACGGTTGAAGAACAGAAGGTTAGCAAATTATGAATAGTGTCAAGACAATTCAGAACTTCATTGCATATCTGTCAAATTGATATATGCACGGCCTGATAATCCATAAGCATAGGCCTGCTTTATGTAAATCATTAGCTTAAACAGGGGCATCAACTGACTGAGCTGGAGGAGGCTATATGGCATCAGAGCACACTTCCAAACACTTCATTTCTGGATACAATGTGGAGCAATGACTGAGTGATGACTGAATATTATTTGACCAGTGTGATGAATATGGAATGTTATTTGGCTACATGTAGATCTTTTCTCTCCATTATAATGTTAAAAACTATTTAATCTGGACTCACTAAGGAAAAGTGAGTGCCTACAGCGTTTGTATCAACTTCTTCTGTTCTCTAGTCACACATTTACCACACCCTCCTCCGCTACAGCGCTGGCTGCTCTTCTTCAGCACCAGCTGACAGCTTTGTCTTGTTTACAGTGGCTTTCCCATTACTTCTTTCTACAAAAGGGTATATAGGACAGGTTGCTCATTCACAGACAGTTCCCTAATACACTTTCACATTCACATTCCAGCTTGGTAACTTTGGACAGGAAATATCAGAGGGTGAACATTCCATACATGATAAAAAAAAAAAAATTGGTTATTATTATTATTATTATTGTTTTTTTTTTTTAACTGTAGGCTACCTCTATAATGCTATGTTTTTCTGTGTTTGATTGTGTGCATTCAGATGCTGCAAATTTAACCACATTTACAGGTATTTGTGCACATTGGTGTAACTGATACACATCTCCCCTCCCCACCACTTATTGCTGATCAGCTGATGTGAACACACGTCATTGATTATCATGCTCTTCAGAGAGCCGGCAGCACCACGGACCTCCCAGCTGACAGGGGGAACTCAACTCAACTGAAGAGTAGACAGAAGTTATCCAGTGATCCAGAAGTGTAGCCTGATTGCCTGCAGCCAGATACCATGAGACTGCTGCTTCCCAACCCTGGGCTGGAGGACCGGATCCCCTCCCATGAGGACCTGGAGAGGATGGAGAAGGAGGAAGCCGGGGACAGGCCCAAGTGGGACAACAAAGCCCAGTATCTGCTCACCTGCGTGGGCTTCTGTGTGGGACTCGGAAACGTCTGGAGATTCCCTTACCTGTGTCAAAGTCATGGAGGAGGTTGGCTCTTTTATGCTTTTTATAGGATTTATATGGAATATAGAAGATTTTTTTTTTATTAAATTTTTTACACTTGGAAATTGCTATTGAAGTTTTTCCATCCGTGAATTGTACGGGTGGGGGGGGGGAGTCGTTTTCAGCAAGTCATATTGTGTTATAGACTTTAAAAGTCATGCAAACTCCTTTTTATAATGAATAATTCATTTTATAAATTAAAAATGCATTTGCATTAGCTCCAAGAAATTCCAGCACAACACGTAATTTTGTCTGGTGATCATATTATATTGTTCTGTTCAGTATGTCTTGTTGCACTCATTATTTTTTATTAGCTCTACATTTTCAAATTATATAATGATTTTTGTTAGCACCACTTTTATGCATAATTTATAACAATGTATTTGGGGGGGCATGTGTGTTTTCTGGAGACACCGAGGATATTGTGCTGACTTGGAAATCTCAATGCTGAGGAAATACAGAGTGAGCAAACATCCTCTCTCTGTGAATTACATTTTATATGGCAGGGTGATTAGGAAGAGCAGTCTCAATAGAATCTGGCTCATTGCACTCATATTACACTATGACATTTTGCACTATTATGAGCCTAATGTCAGTGCTTTAAAGTGATTTAGGTTAAATATTAACACTGGTGACTGAGCATCAGTGTATCATTTTATAGCAAAGAACTACTGACTGAGTTTATTTTCAGGCCGTCACACTGATTGTGGTTTGCATTTATACTGTAAAGTGATGGTGAAAGACAGCAGTAAAAAAGCAATAACTAATGACGGATTGGCTCCATGCTGTTCTTATATCTCGTAAACTTTTAAATGTCTTGAGTGTGGCAGTGGACACCTTCCTTTATGA
This sequence comes from Poromitra crassiceps, assembly GCF_964638095.1. Classification (NCBI taxonomy): domain Eukaryota; kingdom Metazoa; phylum Chordata; class Actinopteri; order Beryciformes; family Melamphaidae; genus Poromitra; species Poromitra crassiceps. The sequence goes on along the minus strand of NC_139643.1, from coordinate 38,200,038 downwards.
CATTATGTTAGATAAGGCGTTTTAGCAGGTAGAGGGAAAACATTAACATTAATAAATGGTGGATCAGGATTTTGCATCATGCCAGAAACCATCATCAACGCTTTTTTTTACAGTCCTACCCTATATATGGACACTAATTTACTCGTTCACAGATTTCACATATATGAGAATTTATAATAGGTTATGTTATGTTATCACAGGCTCCTGGAACCTTTCCACTTATCTATGATGGGCGTCTTCACATACAAACATAAACAGGGACTTGTGTTGAGGGGTGTTACCTGCTCACCTAGGATAAATATGTCACAGTACCAGACACACTGTTTGATTGACAGGTGATCTCTGGGAGCTGCAGTGGCGAAACTCCACAGCAAAGACAATAAAATAATAATAATAAAAAACAAAGGGGAAAATAATAATATGATAACCAGGCAAATACTGTAGCATGACAAAGAGGCAAAGTCCAAGCAGAGAAGAAGGCAATCTTCTTATCATTAGCTGATTTCTGTCAACCAATAAGACAATGCAGTACTGAACTTGAAAACCTATCAGTGTAGTGGAAACCCAACACAGTATTAATTTGTCCATATAAATATAGACTCTGAGGAATACTGCTCTCTTTAGCTACCTCTGCTGTATTGGGGGGGCATGTGATGTCATAGACATATATCCTCCCAGTCCCAGCAGGATAACATTTAGCCCATATGACTAGTGATTTACAGTGTGGTTCAGTGACGCTGATAACAATCAATCACTGAATTTGATAGCCACTGTAAAGCCAACATGTAGGCTAATATATGCCAACATGCCATGCCACCAGCCCGAGACACTCGCATTACTGTAAGAACATATTTTTTTATTTGGCATGTTAGTATCTCTGTTATCGCACAGAAAGTCCTGACAGCAAAGTGAACTTTCAGCTCTGAGATGATCTCAACTGCATCATCATACATGATAATGGAGGCCATAAAAGCTCCTTCTAGCCTATACTGCATGGGCCTAGAGCATATTGACATGCTTCACTATATTTGTTCCTGCAAAAGGTTTATGTCGCTGAAGTAGGCTGATCACCTTTGAGAGTATACACCAGATCGGCAACACATGTTCCCGCCCAACACAAGCCTCTCCCCGTTGACTTCGATGTAAAATAGCAGCACTACCCCCAAAAAATATAGAAAAATAACAGAATCAATCTTGTTTATTAATGACCCCAAAACACCATGACATGACAATATATTACAACTCGTCTGGCCATAGAATGGGCAAGATACACCGGAAATATTATTTTGACCCATCTAAAATCATGTGACTCATGTCACATGTGACATTCTTTTTTTTTTTTTTACCTACCTACCTACCTACCTACCTACCTACCTACCTACCTACCTACCTACCTACCTACCTACCTACTTTTTTTTTTTTTACCTACCTAGGTTTTTACCCAAACCTAGTTGGACTCACATAGGAGTCAGACTAGGTTTATGAGTCGCAGGAAGTGTAAACACAATCAGAACTTCCGATTGTGTTTACACTTCCTGTTATGCCTGGTTCAGACTACACGAATTCAGCCCGATATTAGACCGATTTGGTCGTGCGCGACAGATTTTCAGCGTCGGGCCCGAATATGACCGTCGGGGACGACGATCGGCCGTCTTCACCTCTTGTAGTGTGACATAATCAAAGACCAGCGTCGGGACCAGTCGGGACGTCTAGGACGCCTCACGACGCCCCGACGAAAAGACTGGCATGTCAGTCTTTTGGACATGGTTTCGCCTAGTGTGACACCCCGGAAGACAGGTATCAGGTCCTGGGAGACCGCTCCCCGCTCGATACAGATTTCACCCGCTCGCACTCACCGCTCCGCTCTGCTCAAAAGAATAAAAGAGATAAAAAGGCCAGGGTGTTTTAATTTGCGTTTACCACATTACACACATGGGCATTGCTCACTACAAATAACATGAGCTCAGCAGAGTCGGCTGCATGTTCGTTTCTCTTCCTTCTCGTCTCGCAGCAGCTGGCAAGAAAATAGTGGGCGTGCACATGAAGTAAGTTGGAGGCTGGAGCGGACATCACAGTGCATCACAGTAGAGCCTGTCACTCATCCAAATAACGTTAATTCTGCAAGGGATATATATAGCACCTGGATTACATACATGTTTCACATAGGGTTGTGTTTGGATTTCAATGTTTTATTTTGCCCAATATTGAAATGTTTTACAATTGCATGTTGTGCTAACATAAACATTATTTCTATCTACCACTTTAGCCTATTTAGGCTGATTTGGTTGCTATTTCTTGTCAATGTAGTGGCCTCATTGCATGCTGGGAGATTTCGTTCACAGGTCCGCCTCCCCGACAACCTGTGAACTCGCTGACCACAGCAGACGACGTGATGATGGTGGCATACGAAATACACTTGTAGTGTGGCCAGTCTCCCGACCAAGACATGTCACGAATTTATGGCAGTATGATGGCCTCGTCTGACATGGTGACATCGTGAACGACAAAAAATATCGTGTAGTCTGATCCTGGCATTAGTCTCTCAAGCCAAACTCTCTCTTCTACATAAGGTGAATACTGTCATAGTTTTACGAGCCGTCACGTTCCACAGATCATGCATGGTTACAGTAAAGGCTGGCTCACACTACAGGATTTTCGGGCCGATTTATGCCCGATTCACCCCTCCCGAGAATCGGAGGAGAAATCTGCCCTGGCAGCTTGCCAAGCTTGGTCGGGCCCGACTTTCGGCACCGATTATCTTGTAGTGTGAGCTGTTTGCAGATCCAATCTTAACCCTCCCGATCTGCTCAAAGCCTCATCGGGGCCGTCCCGATCATATCAAACATGTTTGATATTTAGGACTGAAAATCTGCGCGAATACATCATTCTGCTGCTGCGGGAGACTCCCGTCATTATCGTTAATTGACGCGGCTCGTTTGATGCGCTGCACTGCAGGTATCAGATAGGCTACCAAATACCAACAGCACAGAACCATGAGTATTTGGGGGAAAATGTCACTAATTTATATCACAATGAATGACCAATGAATAAAAAGTTGTTATATCGTAGTTTTGAGCCCCTGCCAGTCAGAGGCTGTAATCTCCTACCTGTCTTATCAGGCAGTGTGGGGGAAAAAGGCTTTGCTGCTGCGGGAAGCAATCCAGTCTATCCAAACTTTTGCCGATCTCATGACATGCAGCAGGGGAATATATTTTGGTAGCGCATGTGTTTGTGTTCTCGCTTGTACAGACAATAGAGTCGCGTTGTTTACACGCATGCTAACTACCGTGAGATTCATTGATTGGCAAGACGGGCATGAAAATGAGGGAAAAGAGAGAGAGGTGAGGTGGGGGCGGAGCGCTTTGCAGCAGGGGTTGTATCATTTTTTAGTGGTCTGTACAGACCATTGGTCAGTACCACTAGGGGGTGCTAAAGCGAATGGTCCGGACCAGTTGGTGTGGTCCGTCACTGTACCACGGACCACTAGTGTGGTCTGTCAGGTGGTCAGTGTGGTCTGTCACGTGGTCCGTCAGTGTTCCTTCTCATTTTAATGCATGGTCAGTCAGCACAGACGCTCTGACCATGGTCCGGACCACTTAGTGTGTGGTCGGTCAGGTGGTCAGTGTGGTCTGTCACGTGGTCCGTCAGTGTTCCTTCTCATTTTAATGCATGGTCAGTCAGCACAGACGCTCTGACCATGGTCCGGACCACTGGTGTGTGGTCGGTCAGGTGGTCAGTGTGGTCTGTCACGTGGTCCGTCAGTGTTCCTTCTCATTTTAATGCATGGTCAGTCAGCACAGATGCTCTGACCATGGTCCGGACCACTTAGTGTGTGGTCGGTCAGGTGGTCAGTGTGGTCTGTCACGTGGTCCGTCAGTGTTCCTTCTCCTCTTAATGCATCGCAGTCAGCGTACAGACGCTCTGACCATGGTCCGGACCATCAGTGTGTGGTCAGTCAGCTGGTCAGTGTGGTCTGTCACGTGGTCCGATCAGCGTTCCTTCTCGTCACAATGCATCAGTCAGCGTACAGACGCTCTGACCATGGTCCGGACCACAAGTCGACGAATCACAGGGCGAAGTCAATCTTTCTAAAGCCAACCACATGCCGAGCCCAATCTTTCAAGAACCAACCACATGGCGAGCCTAATAATTCAGAAGCCTATCAAATGACCAAGTGAATCTTTCACAAAGCCATCCAATCAGAAGGCGAATCCAATCTTTCATTCAGCCAATCCCAGCGAATCCGACCGCCGAGAGGTCACCGCCCTCTTCTTCTTCACCACGGAAGTACCCCAGTGTGTGGTTTGTTTGGCTAACGGATAGCTAGCCATTAGCTCTTATTATTATCCCTACACAACGTTACAGGAAAGCAACTGCCGATCCTTTTCATGTTTTAATACAGATATTTCACGTCCACTTTGGCCATATCGTTGATATTTGCGCATATTTTTGATCGCGGTCTTTGACGTAAATATCACAGCATAACGTAACGAGAAGCTAACTAGCGTTAGCTGTGGCTGTGTTTTCGCTATCTGAACCCAAGTTCACGTTAACGTTAACAGCTAAATAAGAAATAGTAAACCTTGTTATCAGTCATCTGCATAATGAGAAACTCATACACAGATAAAAGTAACAGCAGGTACTGATATAAACAGTAAATGCCTGTCTATGCCTGTGTTTCTGTTTGTATGTTTTTAGTATCTAATGTATGTTTGTTTATTGCTGTAAGTATAATTTAGTCTACTGTTTCAGATGTCATTACGAAACAACAAGGCTATGGCAGGTGACACTGAGTGGCTCTCTACTGGGGCGTCTGGTATGGCCATCCAGTGAGGGAAACATACCTGCCTCCTTGCCCAAAAAAAAGAGAGATGGCATGACCTTCATAAGGTAAGATTATATGGCTTATCCATGTTCAAGTTAACAACATGACCCTAACACAATACACTGTAACATCAGGTACAGTATGTGATGGTACATGTATGTGAGTCCAGTTAAGTTACCGTATGTGCATTGTGTGTTTCAGACTGCCACAGCCAGGTATCTGCACAGCTCAGGGATTACTGAAGTATCCCAGCAAGATGGAGCAAGGTGACCCTCTACTCCAAGCAGGGCTTCAGGTATGACCTCACCTTCACCCACTCATGCCTCCTTGGCCAACAAGGTGAAATAGTCATATTTAATTTCACTGGGACTTATTTTTCCCTCTGTGTATCTTTCTCAAGGTGAGCGCCTACACTCCAGACAGTGTGTCCCAGGCATTGGAGTATCTGAAGGAGCTCCTGCTCGTCATCCAGCAGCACAACCACATCCTGTCTGCACGGGCACACATCCCACCTGCTACAGCGAGCGTGGACCAGCATGCACGACTCTTGACAGTGAGTACCTGATTGTGTCTCCTGTCCAGATTGTGTTAAAAACATTTTATACAACCTCACACAGACAAGACTCAAGTCATTACTATTGCTTCAGACAAAATCATTTCCAAGGTTGCTCAGTGTTTAACTGTATGGTCTAATCTTAGAAATATTGGTGTTATTTTGATCAGGCTATGTCCTTTGATCAAGTTAAGTCATTGTCCTGTACACCTGGCATTAAAACAGGTCCAGGATCTACATCAAAAATGTGATTCATCCTGTTTAATCCATGTTAACTATGTCTCTTTTCATCTATCATCTACAACGTGTATCTATCAGTCTGATGTGTCCCATGTTTGTGTTTTCCCTACAGTGGTGAAGTGTCAGTGTAGTGTCTGCAGAGCCTGCTCGCCTCCAACACAACCCACCATCATCAAGACCTGGACCCAGGAGCTGCTGACGCCAGCATGACGGCAGCATACAGATGCCAGCTTTTTGCACACCACACACACTCGACACTGATCTACACAAAGTTACTGTTATGAATTATCAGCTTTTACTTTACATATTTTACTTTTCCACTTCCCCTCCTCACTTGGTTCACTTCCTTTTTCTCACTTATTTCTTTAGCTTTACACCTCACTGATTACTTATGATGTTCACCTGTTGGTCCCTTCCCTGATTGCCCCACCTGGGTTCCCTCACTCATTATTTAGAGTCTGCACTCCCCCCAATCACATCCTTGCATGGGGCGGCCAGAGCACAAGCAACACGGACAAGGCAGCCCATGTGTGTTTCCCCCCCATGTGTTTCCCCCCTGTCAATCCATCAGCAAAATAAATACTGTCAACTTGTTCACAAAGAAGTTTCCTGGACAATCATTTCAAAACCTGCATTCTAACAGATGTACCCATGACGACAGTCTGCCACCACCACTAAAACTTCACACTTTATAATAGTTACACTCACCACACACACTCGACACTGATCTACACAAAGTTACGCTCACACTAACCCTTTTTGATGCTGCCATTTGGTTGTGTCAGCTCCTGCTCTCTAGCTGTGATTGGACACTCTGGGGTCAGACAAGTGAACTCTCATTCATTGTCTAATCGTTTTGTTTTTGTAAATGATTAATTTATTTGAAATGTATTCTCTCTTCGTGTCTTTGATAATACCATGATATTTAAATCTACTACATAATACATTATAGCCAATACGTTTTATACTTGACTGAATGACCAATAAAGTGCTCAAATCAGTTATCACTCATTCAATCATTACTTTCAACTTGTCTTTAGGGCATTACCCGCTTTTGAGATAGCCTAAAAAAACAAAATATTTAAAGTGCATACTTTCTTTCCCTATTACAATAATAAAGACCCAATTTTAAAACCATGCATTGCATATTTACTAACATGCTTGAGGTGGGATTGTAAACCTGTCTCTTCCATTTTACACAAGTAGCCTAATGTGATGGTGCATTAAAAGTTGATCAAAATCACATTATAGTTTAATTAGATTTGAGTTTCAGCACATTGACATCGTTTCAGAGCACCAAGGCAATAACTGAATGACATTGGACAAAATTCAAGAAAGTCCACAGCTGGATTCGAACCTGCGTCCTCCCAATTTTTCTTCCTTTTCCTCTCCCTTTCCCCCCCCCTTTCTAACCAACCAATGGTCTTCCATTGAGGTTTTAAAAAAACATCTATATCACAGAATATTCCCAGGTCCATTTTAACCATTTCAGGCTTTTTAAAGTGTCCGCTTTTCCTCTGACATGCAGTCGCTTCCCACAGGTTTTCATGTAAAACACTCATGTCACTCTAAAAAGTTCCCACACACCCAGGTATTGTGGGTGCTCGTCTTACCAGAACTGGATTGCTCTTGCCAACTACATTGTGCACTGCTTAGACTGTAACTCATACTTATTTTAATGCTGATTTAACTCACTGTAAATTCATAAAAATTACCAGCCCATTTAACTCTGAATTTATGCCTAATAAACACTCCTCCACTTGTGTATATCTTGGACTCCACTTGCAATGTTGTTTGTCTTTCCTACTGTGTCTCTAAATGTTGACATGACCTAGGCTACACGCTGCATACGGACACAAATCTTGCATATTGTGGCAATAAAAGTGATTTGGATTCCGAATGATGCATGAATTTTGTTCCAGGTTGAATCAGTGTTGTTATAATAATAATAATAATCATTGGATTTATATTAACATTAATCAATAAAACACAAAAAACAAAAGCTATCATCCAATCATCCAACAAATGTATTTTATTGTAGTGAATGAACTCATCACAAACTTTGAGAACTGAGTTTGTCATATAGGCTACTATTCCCGTTTAATTAAGCCTAAAGAAAGACACTGGCGGGCCTAAATGTCTCTTTCCATCCAAGAACGTGAAATTAAATAACTTGGAAGATAATCTAAATTAAGAAGTTTCCTATCTGCAACAAGCCAGAGATTAGACCTGCAGTCAGTCAACAGTCCGATCGGGTATAGGCTACACCTTCTCTCTCAGCTTGCTGTGGCACTTTTCTTTATGGTAAACCAGTGGGCATAGACTGTAAGACCCGACACTTGCATTTCAGTTCTGGCCTTTGATCTAAGTCAGTGTTTCCCAACCGGGGGTACGCGGACCCCTAGGGGTACGCGAGCACATTGCAGGGGGTACGCGGAAAGATTGAGGATTAATACGATTTTGCGGCTCTTGTCACTCTCGTTCTGTCTTGTGTTGTAAATCGAGCGCACCCTTTCCTTTGCAGCGGTGTGCTCGGCCCCTCCCCCAAAGCCCAAAACACACACACACACACCGCTCGAGTTGGGAATGACTGTCATGTGAACAGAGAGCCACTGCACTTCTCCTCCCCGCTTATTTCCGTGGTAGCACAAGAATAAGATGAGAGAAGTCACAGAAAGAGAGCCGCTGGTCGAGAGGAGAGGTAAAACAACGTATGTGAGGTGGAAACACTATGGTTTCGCCGAGTTTAAAGGTCCACACATCAAGAGCGATGCGAATATACAGCACGGAATTGCGATGCGAGTTTTGACCCACCTGTCAATCACAGCCACAGACTTGGAACAAACAGTGCAAGATATGCGCGCCGCGGTCGTGGCAGCACTCCGCAACACAACCTATCACTTGAAATCCACTCACAAAGTGGTCTATGACCAAGCAATAAACGCCAAACGAACAAAAATACAAAGCCCCATCTAGTTACTGCCACCGCATACAGTCATCGATTCAGGACACTCTTTACAATGCGACCGCATATTCAACAGCTAACGAGCTCACAGATAAACATTAACAATAGCCTATTATGAACCTAAACGACGTAAGTCGCTTTGGATAAAAGCATCTGCCAAATAAGTAATTTAATGTAATGTAAACGAACGTTACTAGTGTTCTCATTTGGTTAGTTTTGAGGTTTAAGGACTACTAGTTCATGTTTACCAACATATTGAATGTAGATTAATACTTGCAGTTGGTTGTGGCAGTTCACTGCAACATAGTAGGCCTATACTGTATATTTATTTTAGTTTTTATTTTATTTCTAAATCTTTGCACTTTTATTATTTATTTTCACTTATTTATTTTCAATTATATCTAAAATCCAAAGACATCCAATGTTAAATAAAAAGGCAGTGTAAATGTTCAATAAATTCATGATGTTCTCAATGTCAATGAGTAATCGTGTTAAATAATCGTGATCTCAATATCAATCAAAATAATCGTGATTATGATTTTTGCCATAATCGAGCAGCCCTAACATGTCCTCTGATCGTGGGCTGAAGATGGCACATGCTGAAAAGTCATTGACAGAGTTTTGGTGTGATGTTGAAAAGGAATATCCTGAGCTGGGGAAATGTGCACTGAATGAACTTTTGCCTTTTGGATCTACTTATATGTGTGAGGTGACCTTCTCAGCTCTGACCCACATCAAAAACAAGCAGAGGAACAGACTGAATGTGGAGAACAGTCTGGTAACAGCTGTTGCCACACTGCCCCCAGAACTATCAAAGCTTATGAAAGACAAACAAGCTCAGGTGTCTCATTAAAGCTGCCAAATAACTGAATCATAAGAGTTTTGTCATTCAAATGATTTTAGTTTAATAGTCAGTTGTCTTCATTCTTGGCAGTGTTTTACTATGAGGTTGAAAGGGAATATCCTGAACTGGGAAATGTGCACTGGACTTTTGCCTTTTGGATCTAATATGTGTGCTATTTTTGTGTGCTATTTTGGTGTGATGTGCACTGATTTGAACTTTTGCTTTTTGGATCTACTTATCTTATGTGTGATATTTTGCCTGGTAACAGCTGTCCCCAGAACTGTCAAAGCTTATGAAAGACAAACTAGCTCAGGTGTCTTTTTAAAGGTGCCAAGTGACTAAATAAAAATAGTTGAAACTGTTACTGTGTGAGTCTGAATATATCTATCTCTATATAGGCTATATATAATATTTTGTTCATTCTCAATAAGTGTATAGCTATTTGTATTAAAGGGGAGTCATTCAAAACGATTTTAATTTTATATTGTTTTAATTTAATAATCAGTTGTGTTGGATAGTAAAAGTTGAATGAGATCAATGGAACAAATTTGGGAGAATGATCAACACGCTGTCAGGGGGTACACTTGGCATGGCAAAACAGCTCAAGGGGTACACGGCACAAAAAAGGTTGGGAACCACTGATCTAAGTGATAGAAGCATGGTTGACATGCCAAATTTACTGCCTCAATCCATAGATTACAGGGCCATTTAAACATAAGAAATCCATTAAGAATTGAGGATTGCAGAGGCGTTTATGAATTGTCTGATAGGCCCACCCCACTCCTCCCCACCGCCCCCGCCCGCTCTACTCACCTTCGGCAAAAAAAAACAAAGACTCCTCATGTCTAGAAAGGTATGTCATATCCATAAACAATTTGAGCCAAGTGATACAGTAGGCTTAGGCGATGTCTAAGAAAGCGGACAGTGACGCTTCAGATGTTTCAGCCAAGGACAGCAAGGATATGCATTGATTGATGAACATTTCAACACCACCGTCGATGGACAGCGACAGGCTGTCACAGATGATGGTCTGCCCATGTCACACATACCCTGTTGTGAAGCTTGATTGAAATCTAAAAACAAATCTCTAAATCTAAATCCGATAAACATTATATTCACATGCCTTTCAACATGTTGTCTTTGCCAGAGCCATTCAGGCGGTGTCTCCACGCATGGTCAATGGGTCAGCATGGTCGGGGGAAATCCTATAACACTGATAGACAATGATGGCAGATGATGGAAGCCTACCACTGAAATATTCTTACCGACGGTGTAAAGCATGCTATGGTTTCGCGTTTTACTGATTTTATGAAAATTGGTGGAAGGGTGTAGCATGGGCCAATGAGAAACCCAGCCTATATTGAGGAGCCCATTCTCCAATAGTTTTGATGAAGGATTATAGGCTATATCGATCAAATCTATATAATTATATTTGATGATTCACTATTTTTATTAATTATTATTATTATTATTATTATTATTATTATTATTATTATTGTAACAGACTGTTCTGTATGTTATTGTGGACTCTTATTGTGAAATCCGGAAGAGGAAGTGGACAGTTGGTTCAATATCTCTCTCGCCCATGCTCTCGCCCCTGACCAAGTAAATGAGTGGCAGCCGCTCCCAACAACAAGCGGCCATAAACAATAAAGAACCCAAAACGCTCGGTTACTGTAATATCCAGTGTATGTTTACATTGAGGCCATCGGCCATTGTTGATGACGTATCACTGTGCGACGCCCAGTTACTCCATGTCACAAATAAAGATGGACGCACGTCGTATACCAGTCAAACTTATGTCTGTTTATTTAGACAATTATTATATATAGTATTACAACATTATTATTATTATATTGATATTATTAATTTAGTAACGTTATTTAGTAACGTAAACTGCCCAACAATGATGGTCATTGACATGCATTAAGACGAGAAGGAACACGGACCACGTAGGCTACAGACCACAGACCAGCTGGCCGACCACGGCCGGACCGTGGTCAGAGCGTCTGTACGCTGACTGCGATGCATTAAGAGGAGAAGGAACACTGACGGATCACGTAGCCTACGTGACAGACCACACACTGGTGGTCCGGACCATGGTCAGAGCGTCTGTACGCTGACTGATGCATTGTGACGAGAAGGAACGCTGACGGACCACGTGACAGACCACACTGACCAGCTGACTGACCACACACTGATGGTCTGGACCATGGTCAGAGCGTCTGTACGCTGACTGCGATGCATTAAGAGGAGAAGGAACACTGACGGACCACGTGACAGACCACCTGACCGACCACACACTAAATGGTCCGGACCATGGTCAGAGCGTCTGTGCTGACTGACCATGCATTAAAATGAGAAGGAACACTGACGGACCACGTGACAGACCACACTGACCACCTGACCGACCACACACCAGTGGTCCGGACCATGGTCAGAGCGTCTGTGCTGACTGACCATGCATTAAAATGAGAAGGAACACTGACGGACCACGTGACAGACCACACTGACCACCTGACCGACCACACACCAGTGGTCCGGACCATGGTCAGAGCGTCTGTGCTGACTGACCATGCATTAAAATGAGAAAGAACACTGACGGACCACGTGACAGACCACACTGACCACCTGACCGACCACACACTAAGTGGTCCGGACCATGGTCAGAGCGTCTGTGCTGACTGACCATGCATTAAAATGAGAAGGAACACTGACGGACCACGTGACAGACCACACTGACCACCTGACCGACCACACACCAGTGGTCCGGACCATGGTCAGAGCGTCTGTGCTGACTGACCATGCATTAAAATGAGAAGGAACACTGACGGACCACGTGACAGACCACACCGACCACCTGACCGACCACACACTAAGTGGTCCGGACCATGGTCAGAGCGTCTGTGCTGACTGACCATGTATTAAAATGAGAAGGAACACTGACGGACCACGTGACAGACCACACTGACCACCTGACCGACCACACACCAGTGGTCCGTGGTACAGTGACGGACCACACCAACTGGTCCGGACCATTCGCTTTAGCACCCCCTAGTGGTACTGACCAATGGTCTGTACAGACCACTAAAAAATGATACAACCCCCTCTCGCGCTTTGGTCACTGCTGGAACCCCAAAAACGAAACAGGTTCGGAGTATGGCCGGGCATCAATGTGATTATCCTGCCGATAATCTTAATAATATCCTGTAGTGCGTGGTGCGCCACATTTACAAATCTTGTAGTGTGTGCATGTTTGAGATTCTAGGGAAGATTCTCCTGTAGTGCGTGTCACAGCCAGATTTCAAAATCGGCTAGGATTGTCAGAATCCTGTAGTCTGAGCCCAGCTTTAGCAAGGTAGGCTACATTGTGCTACTCAAGTGACCTATGCTACCTATTGTCCCTAGGAGCCTTTATGATCCCATTCCTTATCCTGCTGGTTCTGGAGGGAATCCCACTCTTGCACCTGGAGTTCGCTATCGGCCAGCGCCTCAGGAAGGGCAGCGTGGGGGTGTGGACTGCTATTAACCCCTACTTAACTGGTGTTGGTGAGTGACAAACCTAATATACTGTATGGGACCATCTGTGTTAGGGCGTCCTGATCATCAGTCCTGTGTGAATTTCTAATCCGGTCAATTAAAGAGTTGCATGAACAGCTTAACAACCTAAGATGACTAAAACCCTTGTCACAGCCAACACTTGTTATTGGCTATTGTGTGTATTCCTCATGTTTGCAGTATGCAAGTCTGGAGGTCCATTAACCCTTACATGGCTACTGTCAGTCGGTAAAAGCAGGACAGTTGTGCACAAAGTTAACTGCACTAACTCACTCACTAACTCACTAACTCACTCACTAACTCACTAACTAACTCAACAGGCGTTGCATCCATGCTGGTGTCGTTCTTGGTGGGCATGTACTACAACACCATCATTGCCTGGGTGATGTGGTACTTCTTCAACTCCTTCCAGAGTCCCCTCCCATGGAGCCAGTGTCCACTCAACGCCAACCTCACAGGCACGTGTTCATTTCTTCCATTCCAGTCCGACCTTTTTTGCGATCTAACTCTTTGATTTTCACTACTCGCTGCAGGTCCGGTTTCAGAATGCCAGCGCAGTTCTCCAGTGGACTACTACTGGTACAGAGAGACACTGAATACCGCCACAGCTATAGATGAGTCTGGAGGCCTGCAGTGGTGGATGGTGCTTTGTCTAGCTGCTGCTTGGAGTCTGCTCTATATTTGCTGCATCAGAGGGATTGAGAGCACTGGCAAGGTAAGACAGCTCATGTGACAGCATCTTCATGCCTTGAGACAGAAAGATATTCTAACGGAAATAAATGACTTTCTAATAGCATTTAACATCATAATAATTCATTGCCACATCCATTTGGAGACTCTATAGAGACAGTCCGCATGTCTGGGAACGCCCACAAAATGTTAAACGGCTGGCGCGCGAGTGGGGTAAAACCGCCCATATATCTCATGGGCTGACTCACCAAAAGATGGTGCTGCGGCTCTAAACTACAGGTTTGGGGGTTCTAGAGCAGAACACAAGACGTCTGCTCAGATGTGCGTTTACTGCGGTGGTTAAATCCCCGATCGTGTCTGCCTGGGCTGGGCTATCAGCTAAATTCTAACTTTGCTGAATGGATAGAACGGGGGTTTTTACCCCACCCTGACCACGCCCCCAACCAGGCTGAGCCAGCTAAACCAGCGTCTATGACGAGACGGGGCCTCAACCTATAACAAACAAGAACAAAAGAGTGAGAAGACTGGCGTTGTTCGTGGCAAGTGGTAGAAGAAGGGAAAGGCTGATGGAAAACCACCTCAACATGTTTATTCTCTTTGTGAATGTGGCAGGGAGCATAATAAGCAAACAGAAAATGATAAATAACAACTTGGCCAAAGGAATTTCACCACAGGAAGTAGGCCTATTGAGGAACCTGGACGAATACCTCGATCATACACAGGCCACACAAGTACTGAAATGAATCAAACTTATGTCAAAGGAGGTAACAAAATGTTTATTACAATAATTTCATCCAAATTTAACAAATGCAATTATTTTACTAAAACACTTCCAGTACTTAAAAAGTGGAAACCAAGGAAACTAGATAGGGGGAGAGTGGAGTACTGCATGGACACACCTGTTCCTACTACACTAAGGAGGCGAGTCGGGACAAGTATAGTCTCGACGCCAGACCCATGAGAGTTCTTACGCTGATATACACTACGTTACTGCATGCTGCAGATCTGTCTCTGGGTCTAGGACACTTTACCTCAGAGGGCTGGTTATGGGAGGGAACCGTTCACTTGGCCAGTCATATGCCAGTGATGGCTTCAGTCCTCTCCAATCAGTAAATGACTTTGCGATCAGACATGGGAGGCTAATTTGCTCTCTCATCGGTGCTACGACCTGTCACTCATTCAATTTCAACCCGCCTTCAAAACCAGCAGTGGCTGTTAACTGGCACAGACTCACTTATGTAGTATGCGGAGCGCAGCGATTCAACGTAATATTTGAGTCTGGGGAGAGACTAGGACAAGTACAACATCCTCTTCCGACAGGAGGCAATGATGTTCATGGTCAATGTGTTCATTTTGAAACATAGCACTAGAGGCTATCAATCGTCTTTACCATGCTGTCACCTTTTACAGTAAATATACCAATTGGTATATTGTATCACACTTATTTTATGTATCACAATTAACCTGACAATGATATAGTAGTGTTTAAAAATGCTACACATAGCACCGTTTAAGATTTTACTTTTCATGTTCTACAGGCTGTGTACATCACCTCCACTCTGCCATACGTGGTCCTCACCATCTTCCTGGTCAGAGGACTGACTCTCAAAGGCTCCGTGGACGGAATCAAGTTCCTCTTCACACCCGATGTTAGTATACCTTATAATATGAATCATCTCTGATGATCACTCGCACGGAAAACATCACACTCTGCTGCTGATGTGGTTTTCTAGCTAGATGAGTTGATGAACCCATCGACGTGGTTGGATGCAGGAGCCCAGGTGTTCTACTCCTTCTCCTTGGCCTTTGGAGGTCTCATCTCCTTCTCCAGCTACAACTCTATTCAGTAAGTGGCTACTGGACCACTGTGTATTGAGTCTATACAGCTCTTAATCAGTGGAGATAAACAGAATAAAGTCTACCTTTCTTTTCTTTGTTGTTGTTGTTGTTGTTGTTGCCGCCAAGTATTAGCTGATGGGGCAATGTGGTATCCCTTATAGAGAGCCAGAGTGAAACGTCACTTCCTGCTTTCCCCCTGTACCAGCGCTGCGAAAAATAGGAATGGATGATGGAGAATAAGGTTACATTTTTGATCCCGTTTGAATTGGGCCACGGTGTGCCAACGCTAATTTTGTCAATTTAAAACATAACTTTGCATGTCTAGAAGTTATAAATCAGAAAGACTACATACACTGTCGCCTAAGTGACGTCACTTTCTCTACCGGCAAAGCTGAAGACCGGCGACATGCCACGAGCTTCCACAAGCAATGTAGTTTTTATACGAAACTAACCCCTACGTTTCAGTTTGACGACAAACTGTGACTTTCTTGACATGCAAAGTTATGCTTTAAATTGACAAAATTAGCATTGGCACACCGTGGCCCAATTCAAACGGGATCAAAAAAGTAAACTTATTCTCCGTCCACCGCCATTCATATTTTTCACAGCGCTGGTACAGGGAGAAAGCAAGAAGTGACGTTTCACTTTGGCTCTCTATTTGAATTTAAGCATCTGCTCCACAGAATGCATTTACATTGCACATATTTATCAATAAAACTAATGACTTGGAATCTATTTGTATTGTTATTTATCTATCTATCTATCTATCTATCTATCTATCTATCTATCTATCTATCTATCTATCTATCTATCTATCTATCTATCTATCTATCTATCTATCTATCTATCTATCTATCTATTTTTCAGCAACAACTGTGAGCAAGATGCTGTTATCATCTCAATTATTAACGGCTGTACCTCTGTCTATGCCGCCACCGTTATCTACTGCATCATTGGCTTCCGGGCCACGGAGCAGTTTGATGACTGCGTTAATGAGTATGTGCATGTAATCTGAAATGTATTTGTTTTAGCCTGTTAATTCATGTAAAACTGATGGAACCTTCTTCTAATATTTAAAGTAGGCCTAAATATTGATATTGTTTGACAACTATATAGCAATAACATTACAAGCGTTCATGATGTTCTCAAATTCCTCATTTCAGAAACATCATGACTCTGCTGAATGCGTTTAATCTAGCAGAGGGGAGCATCACACAAAGCAACTATGTTGAACAGCTGCAAGCACTCAACAGCACTGCCTCAGGGTTAGAGGTCATACAGGGGCTGAACCTCAACACCTGCGACCTGCAGACTCTGCTTAGCGAGGTAAGATTTTTGTAACACTTTATAATAACTTTCATCTATGAGCTATTTATAAGCAGTTAGTTAATGAGGAATTAAACAGTAATTATGTATTACTTATTATATTATAGATGTTAGATTGATTAGTCCATAATTCATATTACTGTAGTTCAACATTTATATCTGAATTATAAGCAAGGAACAAAAAATATCTTAGTCATTTGTAAAACATCAGCTGATGCTGGTAAAATTCACAATTAGACCTATAACAACTTATATAATTTGTAATAGTGTTAAGATTATTTACTCATGTTTTATAAATGATTTGTTACTATGTTGTAAATAAGATATGAATATATTAATAAATAGTTAATTTATAGCACAGCACAAAATCTAAAGTAGCAACTTATTCCAGTAGAATTAATAAGACATCTGTTAGTACAGGTGTGTATGTAAAGTATGTTTATGCAAAGGCACACAATTACAATGTTAAGAGATCCATTTTCCTTCCTGTTCACAAAGAGGGGGAGGCTACTGTATGTGTATAGTATATGCACAAGTTTAAAAAAGATCAATGTTTTAAACAGGTCATTGTTCAGATTCTATATAATATAACAAGTAATACGTAATTAATTCATGTTTAATTCATCATTAACTAACTGTTTTTAAATGGCTTATAAAAGTTATTGCTATACAATTTCTATACATTTTAAAAGGAATACCATCAAACTGTCTTTTCTTCCAGTAAATGAGTCCATGGTGTGCTGGTGATGTGCTCTTGTTTTGCAGGGAGTGGAGGGAACAGGTCTGGCCTTCATTGTGTTCACGGAGGCCATCACCAAGATGCCTGTTTCCCCTCTGTGGTCTGTCCTCTTCTTCATCATGCTCTTCTGTCTCGGCCTCTCCACCATGTTTGGAAGTATAGAGGGAGTGGTGGTTCCCCTGCAAGATCTAAAGATCTTTCCTGAGAAGTGGCCCAAAGAGGTGCTCACAGGTGAATGACACAGACGCTGTACTCACAGTATCTCTTGTAAAGTGGGGGATTTTGATGATAAATGTTGTAAATAAGTATTGTATTGTTTTGGGTTTCAGGAATCGTATGCCTGACATCCTTCTTGATCGCACTCATCTTTGCCCTGCGGTCTGGTAGTTACTGGTTAGCACTGTTTGACAGCTTTGCTGGCTCCATTCCTCTGCTGGTAATCGCCTTCTGTGAGATGACTGCTGTATCCTATATATATGGAATAGACAGGTAAGTGTGTAAGACAATTTGAATATTCAACACATGATGATATGTTAATAACAACACATGTTGTGTTGAAAAATAGTTTTAGTAAGATAATCTTAGCCCATAAACCAGTAAATTGTTCCTAGTGAATGTGCCATATTGAGGCAGTCCTGAGTCACATATATTTTCTTTCATAGGTTTAACAAAGACATCGAGTTCATGATTGGACACAAACCCAACATCTTCTGGCAGGTCACATGGAGAGTGGTCAGCCCCTTGATTGTTTTTGTCATCTTTATCTTTTACTTTGTCACCAAAGTCAACGCTGAATTGACATACATCACCTGGAATCCAAGCTCGGTATGTTTCATGAACTGTTGCTCAAATGAAAAAACTCTTCAATCAACATGAAGACATTTTATAGAGATATATTTTCATTTTGACATATCTTCCTTGTCATGTTTATAGGAATACTTCCCTGTGTTGGCGGTACTGCCCTATCCTAACTGGGTCTACGTTATCATCTTCCTTCTGGCTGGAGTTCCCAGTCTTTTGATCCCAGGAATTGCCCTGTTCAAATTATTCCGAAGATGCTGCTGCAAGAAAACCATCTATAAACCTGAAGTCAACACCATCTCTGCCACAGTCAACATGTATGACAATCACACACAGTCATAGAATAACATTACCATTTCATAGGGTTGTCTGTATTATTTATTAATGCAACATTATTTTATAAGATGGCAAGCTGAGAAATATCTTATTTTCTGAAATGGGATGCACTGATGCTGTATATATATCTGTTTGTACTGTAAATCGATCGATCGATCTATCTATCTATCGTATATAATTATATGTTTTGTGGATGGACATTATCAGCTCTCTAAAAGCTGCAAATAGAGAACGCAAGTTTCATCTATGTAGTCTAAAGCTGTTCCATATAAAGTGATCTTCATGGGCATTGTCATGCTCTAGCATTATACTTAGTGGAGCTGAATATTGGTGTGAATCTCTTATTTCTACTAAAAAAGAGGCAAGTGCAATAAAATACAACACTTATTTATTTGTATTGCTTTAATTTTTTTTTTTGATTAAATGCATTAATTTAAGTAATTTAAGCTTTTAAGATTGTTACCACATTTTCTGCAAGGCAGTGGCAACAAAATGAGATATTTGTGATATTTGTGGTGTTTACAGTTTAAAAGAAACGGCATTATCTTTGTTATCTTTTGTTAAAAGCTGAATAAACTGCTATATTACGTGACCCTGCCTTGACAACTTTCAGCATATGTGCTATTGGAAGGACATATTAAATATTTTGAAGCAACTTCTTCCACATGTCCAAATGTAACCACAGACATGCTATGTTACCTTAAGTTTTTGTGGTGAACATATCTTGTTTTGCAATTTGTGAAGAATGATACACACACACACACACACACACACACACACACACACACACACTCACGCACACGCACCCCCCCCCCCCCCCCCCCCCCCCTGTCTTTATTATTTATTTTTCCTCCAAGTGAAATGTTTTATGGTCACTCACGATTCAATAGGTCACTGCATCCAGCCTTAAAACTCGGTAAGGTTTTTTGAAATGTCTATGGGGAAAATGAATGGGAAACTCACTTCCGGGGCAAGAAATGTCACATGACTGTTGAGATCTATTGTACTTGGCCAATTCCCCCTGCTGTGCTGCTCCACCCCCTCTGCAGATCTGGGGAGAGCCGTAGTCATGGCCACCGGCAGGGTGTAGCGCATGGGCAGACCACGCTATTCCCCCAGTTCCCTTCCCCCCGAACAGGTGCTCCGACCGACCAGAGGAGGCACTAGTGCAGTGATCAGGCCACATACCCTTAATCTGGCTTCCCACCCGCAGACACAGCCAATTGTGCCTGTATGGACGACCGACCAAGTCGGACGTAACACGGGGGCTCGAATCTACCGCTGCACTACTGCCCCCTTCTGGACATCCTTGAAATCATCCTTGCAATGGCCCCCATAGATTGCCAGCCAATAAAATCGTCCATATACATGAGTCCTTTGTTGGTTAATAATTGTATTAGGAAGGAACACTGATAAGATTTATAAGCAGTTTTTAAACCATGACAGTGCAGGTGAAACTGTTCCTCTGCGGGGGACTTGAACATATTACATCAATTTGATTTGATCAATTCAAAACTGATTTGGAATTTGGAGACAACCATGCCTTCAGATGTAGAATAAAGTTATATGACTGTACATCCCTATGTATTACACAGGGATGTAAAACAATTATTTTCTCAAGGACTGGAAAAAGGCTTGGCCTGAGAGATAAGATAAGGCCCAATGGGAAATGCACTGCCCGTGACTGTAGTAGTCGTTTATCCTCTTTTGGTCTGTGACAAGCTGTTGTGACGGTCATCAATGCAGTCTTATTACTGTCCTGTGAGAGGTGGTGCAGTAACCTTTCCGCACAACAAGCACCTACCATCCAGCTATGAGAATATCACCATTTAGCATATTTTATTTCTTGTGTCACTTGGTCTGTTGTCAAGTTGTCCATCAGAGAGGTATGGCTATCTATCTCCAAAGGGGTCATGAAGTCATCATTAATACTAGACTCACTGTGTGAGGGGGGAGGGGGGTGTCAGTGGCGGCACTTCACCTGATGTATTAACCATTATCACGAAGGTTGCACCTTTTCCTGTTTAAACTAGCTGACAATACATAATATCTCACAGACTGATGGAGCTACAGATAACTCCAGCTGAGGTGCCAAAGTTCAGCATAAATGCCTTTTCATGCCCCTTGAAAAAACATGTTACGTGTAAAGGACTCCTAGTGGTAATCAGTCGCTATCACGGAGGACTGTGTATGAGGAAGGATACGGCCATTTAGCCTACTGACACTGGGAGACTTGACAGCTAAATATTACTTTCCTGCATAGAGAGAAGTTTACAAGGAGCCGCGATGAAACTGAAGTTTCCCAACCCTGGGCTGGATGACCGGATCCCCTCCCATGAGGACCTGGACAGGATGGAGAAGGAGGAGGCCGGGGACAGGCCCAAGTGGGACAACAAAGCCCAGTATCTGCTCACCTGCGTGGGCTTCTGTGTGGGACTCGGCAACGTCTGGAGATTCCCTTACCTGTGTCAAAGCCATGGAGGAGGTAGGGTGGGATGGCAGAGGTGTACAAGGTCCCAGTTACCAAGTCCTAAAGACTACAACTAAAGTGGTGACTGAGATAAATCATTAAATAGATACACATTTGGATTAAAGGAGATGTTAAAGGAGAACTTCACTGAAAAACAAAATTGAACACAGATCAACTTGAACTCAAACCAACTCTCAATAACTGCCAAACTAAATGAATGACAGCAAAACTGTTCAGCTTAGATACTGTATGTGTCATGTGCAAAATAAATCAGCATTGTTTTTCATTGAAGTTCTCCTTTCAAGTCAATCAGTAATTTATGTTTAAAAGGTGATATTTTACTAGACAGCAGAGATACATTACCTGTGGCCACCCATGTGCAGATGGAGACTATCTTGCCACTGAGCAGTAGTTGTGATTTCAACATTGTTATTATACTTTTTATACGTACAGTAGGCTATAGCCCAGTTTTAGACCCAGCAGTAAATGCATTATGATGTAAATATTTAAACAATGCATAAGCAACTGTAAATAACAAAAAGAGAAGTCCTTATATACAAGATCATGCTTTATTTTTTGTCATACACTCCAGAAGACATAGACATACATTTAACCCTATGTAGCATATGTCTTTCAAATGCAACATCAATGGGTTATGACCACGAAATGGCATAATTTAGTATTTACTGGATAATAAAACATAGCTAAGTTGTTACTGTTTATGGATGTTTTTATGGGAGCCGTTTTTGTTAATTGCATCAGTTGTTAAAGATTCCATTTCTATTCACTAAAGTGACAATGAAAATGAATCATCATTCAGTAGTTTACTCGGTTTACATCCCAATCTTGCACTTCCAGGAGCCTTTATGATCCCATTCCTTATCCTGCTGGTTCTGGAGGGAATCCCACTGTTGCACCTGGAGTTCGCTATCGGCCAGCGCCTCAGGAAGGGCAGCGTGGGGGTGTGGAGGTCAATCAATCCTTACCTGACTGGTGTCGGTGGGTAAAAGCATGAAAAAACTGATGAGGAAATGTCCTTGTCTTATAAAAAAGTAATTGGCCATGTGACTAATGGTCCTTTTCTGTAACAGGTATTGCATCCATGCTGACGTCGTTCTTGGTGGGCATGTACTACAATACCATCATGGCCTGGATCATGTGGTATCTCTTCAACTCCTTCCAGGATCCCCTGCCTTGGAGTCAGTGCCCTCTCAATGCCAACAGGACAGGTATGCCCTCAAATGTCACAGATAACAGTCAGAGGTACTGCTTTTCACTGTGGTTTTGAACAGTACCTCTGACTGTTAGTCAGAGGTACTGTTCGACAGTGAAAAGCAGTGTGTATTTATGTTTGGTTACAGCTTGACAAAATCATCCAACCTTATAGGCAAAACCAACTGATCTACCCTTTCTGTAGCCCACATACATTTCACACAGATTTCATAAGCTTTCAAGGTAACACTTAAAATAAGGGTACATTACAGTAAATTAACTAAAGCATATAGTAATTATATAATGGTGTTCATGTCAATTATGGTATTGTGGTTGGGTTGAGGCATAAAGTCACTCAGGTTAAGGTTAGAGCAAGCGTATATGGTCAAGGCTGTTAGTTAAAGGGACAGCTCACCCTAAAATCCAAAATACACATTTGTTCTCTTACCTGTAGTGCTATTGATCCATCTAGATCAGGGGAGCTCAACCTTTTGTAATTCAAGGCCCACTTCTGATTGTTAAAACATTTCCGAGGACCACCTTCAGAAATAAATGATAGGCTATCATTCTGATATCTTGATGTGAGCAGCAGGCACGTACACACATAGACATCAAAGGGGGCTTGAGCCCCTGCCTTTTTTTCAGTCTGTAAAAAGTGCCCTTTCCTGACCATGAATGGAGCATTTCTAATGGTGCTTTTTATGGAAATTGCCCTTTCCATGCCGTCACTGAAGGCAGCATTCAAAGAGAAATGCCTTTTCCGAGCTCTCTTGGTCTTGAATGCACCATTTCTAATAGGCCTCTGCATGGACCAGTGTTTTTCTAAGCCGCCCCTGAAGGCAGCAGCCCAAAAAGCGCACGTGGCTTGCCCATTGACTGTTGAGAGTGAGACGGCCTGTCCGCGCCCACTCCAGCAGTGCGCACTCTGGCACATGCACACTGAACGACAGCAGCACAGGCGCACACTGACAGATATATCAGTCAACGTGAATCAGGTATGTATGTTTGTCAAAACAAAGAATTATACAGAGAGCCACCCCCCCCCCCCCACACACACACACACACATTTCAGTTTCATGTTGAAATTTCGGCGGTGCAGACAGGCATGCAGCAGCCTGTAATGTCGTTTTACACCCCGCCAGCCCCGAGATGTTGAGATCAAATTGCCTGAAATTTCTGCGCCGAAGTGCCCTTTTAAGAATTTGAGCCCCTGCCCCTCTAATGTTTTCTGCACGTCTCTGGTGAGCAGTCATCCACGGCCCACTAAGCCACTCTGAGGCCCACCGGTGGTTGAGAAACACTGAGATCATTTTGTGTTAGTTGTCTAAGTTTTGGAGATATCAGCCGTAGAGCCCTATTACAGGACCCCGCCTGCGATCACAGAACTAGAGTTACCATGCGTAACAGCTGTAGTAAAAGCAGGGGTTACCGTTACACTGTCTGTCTATTGCCCCCTCCAGGTCTGGTGGCAGAGTGTGCCAGGAGCACCACAGTAGACTATTTCTGGTACAGAGAGACTCTGAACACTTCAGCAGCCATCGATGATGGCGGAGGTCTACAGTGGTGGATGGTGATGGCCCTGGTGTCTGCCTGGGCTATGCTCTATGTCTGCTGCATCCGGGGCATCGAGACCACTGGCAAGGTCTGAAAGTCAAATTCCGATTCAGGATAATTTCATGTGGGAATGATTCCATCTTGCTCATTGCGTGTGCCTGCGTGTGTTAGGACAGCCCGTTCTCACTCCAACGGCGTCCTATATTGCCGCTCTGTCATGCACCTTGTGTGTCGGATATTAACGAGCACGGGACACAGCCTGTTAAAAAGCACTCTGCACCTGTTGGGGTCAGATCAGGCAACAAGGTCAAGTTACACCGTTTGGCTGGAGCTGGTCTTCCAAGGGGAAAAGACCCTCTCCCTCTCCCTGGTTATGGTTTGAGGCTTTTTTGTCCGTATTTTTCATCCAAAATTGTTGCACGTTTTAAAATAAATACGACTTCATGATGTGTCACTCACGTTTACACGGTCACTCAGAAACTTTCATCCGTCATTAAAGTTTTCGGAACAGGTTTAATTTTCTGCGTTTTTCGGATCAGTCAATAGCCTTTTACGAGCTGACTGACCCATCTGTGTTTTCGTGTGACGGATCTCTTTGGGGATCTCCAGGGGAAGGCCTGAGGGAGACCGGAGAGTCTCCGATACCCCCCACGACTTCCCCTGGAGAGCCTAACCCTAAGCCCCCCACCATATTCAAACCCTAACCCCAACCAAGTGGCTACCAGTGCCTAACCCTAACCCCCCCCCCCTCATGCCTATCCCTAAAGACTCACTACCCAATGCCTAAACACAACCTGTAGAGCCCCATGGCATAACTTGACCGACCTTTGCCAACAGGTGCACAATGCTTGTTTAACGGTCTGCCCGTGGGCTTGCGCACAAGGGTACCGTGCTCGGTAAGATCCGACGCACAAGGTGCATGACAGAGCGGCGATATTGGTCGGAATTAGAATGTGTTGGTTAGGAACACCATACTGTATCACCTATACTCTCTCATTCCTCAGGCTGTGTACATCACCTCCACTCTGCCATACTTGGTCCTCACCATCTTCCTCATCAGAGGACTGACTCTCAAAGGCTCCGTGGATGGAATCATATTCCTTTTCACACCAGATGTAAGCACTGATGTTACAACCAACCAAATTATGTAAATTAAAATAATAATGCATGACAATTTCAGAGAAGTAAATGCCAGTTTTGCTACTCTCTAGCTCTGATAGTAACACAATTAGTGATTCAACCTAGTTAGCATGAACAGTGTTTCCCAAACTATGGGTCGGGACCCAATTTGGGTCGCGGACCCGTGGGGGGTGGGTCGCCAACTGGTCGTCATGGCAACTGATTGCCGTACGTTTTCTGTGAGTTTGGGTCCCAGGGAGACACAACATTTATCTTTTGGGTCCCAAGATGAAAAAGTTTGGGAACCCCTGCCATAGGGCATGACAAGCAAAAAAGAGCGACACCTACATAAACTCAAACTCAACAGAAAATCACAGTAGCCTACCGGCCACACTGTTTGATAGATACAGTGATGTCTAGGAAGTGTAGAAACACAGCACACAATCACCAGCAGGCACCAAAGCAATACAAATAAAAAGGTCACAAATCAAATTATTTTACATTTTATTAGCATTATTGTTTTATCATGTTAAAGCCAGCAGTGATCAGGGAAGCATTTGGTCACATGATTAAAGTAACCATGCGCCTGTAGTTTGAGGTCTCAAAACAGGTGGCAGGCAGTTTGTTTAGATTATAAGCTATGCATGAAAATGGATTGTCAGGAACATTGGAGGTGAGGTATCAATGTCAGTTTTAAAGGACACAAATATTACAAGAAGAGTTTTATTGTGAATGCATTTTTCTATTCTCTTTCAGGTGGATGAGTTGATGAACCCAACGACATGGCTGGATGCAGGTGCCCAGGTTTTCTACTCCTTTTCTTTGGCCTTCGGAGGTCTCATCTCCTTCTCCAGCTACAACTCTGTTCAGTAAGCAACTGCCTCATCTATAAGCTCACAGTGGAAGCTCCTCTTAAGATCTTCTCCTCATTTGATTTCCATTCATAATCTTCTCTTACAGCAACAACTGTGAGCAGGATGCAGTTATCATCTCTATCATCAATGGCTTCACCTCGGTCTACTCTGCAACGGTTATTTACTCCATCATCGGCTTCAGGGCCACAGAGAAATTTGACGACTGCGTGGGAGAGTGAGTCTCGAATTACTCTATTAAGTGATCAGTTAGGCAAGTCAGATATCACCGAATCAAATTTTGAATATCGAATTATTGCAGAAATTTAGTTGAAATTCCAGTGGAAGTTTGGTTTGGTGGCAAAATGATAAACATGTCATATGATGGCAAATGAAGCATTTATATCAGATAAGTATTATTGTTGTTAGTCTCAGGTTGATCTCACCTCCATGTCCTTTTCTGCAGCAACATCTTGAAGCTGACAGATGCCTTCAACTACCCAGAAAACAGCATTACACCGGAGAACTACAAGGAGGCTCTGAACTACATCAATCAGACCATCACCAACCAAGGAATCATTCAAGGATTGGACATCCAGCCATGTGAGATGCAGACTTTCCTCAGTCAGGTGTGTTACAATGCAGATAGCTTATGTATTGTCAGTAATTCATCTATCAATGGATATATATATATATATATATATATATATATATATATATATATATATATATATATATATATATATATATATATATATATATATATATATACATATGTGTGTGTGTGTGTGTGTGTGTGTGTGTGTGTGTTTTGTGTGTGTATTTTAGAAATGTCTTTAGAGCTGATCAAATAACAGATTTATCACAGATCATGAGATCACAACATCAGCAGAAGGACTTGAAGAGAGACGAACATTGAAATATTTGGTGTTTTCTCAACCAGGGTGTGGAGGGAACAGGACTGGCCTTCATTGTGTTCACGGAGGCCATCATCAAAATGCCTGTTTCTCCTCTCTGGGCCGTCCTCTTCTTCGTCATGCTCTTCTGTCTGGGCCTCTCCACTATGTTTGGCAACATCGAGGGAGTGGTGGTTCCTTTGCAGGACCTCAATCTTCTGCCCAAAAGATGGCCCAAAGAGGTCTTCACTGGTAATTGACTTGGCTTGGCGTCAAATCTCGACGAGCAATCTAGATCTAGAGATGGAAGTGTAACCGCTTTGCATTTCCTTTCAGGTCTGACGTGCTTCATCTCTTTGGCCTTCGGCCTCATATTTGCCCTGCGCTCTGGAAGCTACTGGCTAGCTCTTTTTGACAGTTTTTCTGGCTCTATTCCCCTCCTGGTCATCGCGTTCTGTGAAATGATGGCTGTTATCTATCTCTACGGTGTAGACAGGTGAGTCCAGTGCAGCATCAAGAAGCAAACATACCGTAACACCCACACAGACTACCTCATGAGACTGATGAAAGTGTTTTTAGACTGCTTCATGAATGCTATCGATAGCCTGGTAAACCAGCCGGTCACGTGAACTCACATTTCATTTAGCTCTACCAGACCGTCTGGCCTCAAGCTTTCACCTAGTCTTTGCAGTGGGCGGAAGTTGGGCGGGTGTACTTGCCTTGACAGGCAACTCCTTCAGCCAATCACACAGGGGAGAATGGCGAAAACTCCGCTGTTGGATACTTGACGTGGAGGCGGACAGGCACAGAGGCAGCCATTACTGTTTTGCCAGCGGCGTTCCTGATTGGCCGGTTACGATGTCAACTACGAGGCGGGTCGCTGATTGGCTAGTATGATTTGCAGTTTCTGCATTTCTGCAAACACCCTCCTGAGGCCAGACAGTCTGGTAGAACGAAATGAAATGAGTTCACGTGACCAGCTGGTTTACCACGCTATGCTATCACTTTGAGCAGGTGTGATACAGACAGTTGACACCCCACATCTCCCTCTCGCTGCCTCCCCAACAGGTTCAATGAGGACATTGAGTTTATGATCGGCCACAAGCCCAATATTTTCTGGCAGGTGACATGGAGGGTGGTCAGCCCACTTATCATGGCAGTCATCTTTGTTTTCTACTTTGTAACTCAAGTCACCAAGAAGCTCACCTACCTGGTCTGGGACCAGGAAGCGGTAAGTGTTGTTATTGTTATTGCGAAAATATTTACGATTAAAATGTAAGTTTCAATATCAGAAACTGTTCAGTGCTTTGATGTATTTTCCTCAATTGTCCCCCCCCCCCCCCCCCCCCCCCCGGGTTGTAGGAGGAGTTCCCCGCCCTGGTAGCGCGCGAATATCCACCCTGGATCTACGTCATCATCTTCATCCTGGCTGGAATCCCTTGTTTGTCCATCCCAGGATTCGCCCTCTTCAAACTCATCCAGAACAAATGCTGCAAGAAAGAGTACAAGGAAGACACAGTCATGACTATTGATGGCAAATTACAAATGAGCGAAAAAATGAAGATCTAAATATCTACACATACATCTACATATATTGTCCTTGGATACTTACTGCAAAGATGAGCAAAGATGCGTCTTTTAGCGTTGTGTGTTTTCAGCTTATTGCTATTTTCTTCCTCCTGCACATGCATAGAAGAACACACCCAGGTATTGATGAATTCAGTGAGTTAAATCAAAGCTGCTATTATTTGAACTCACTGTTTTTTTACAAAGTTTTTTGTTATCTCTGAAAAATTATTCGATATTATTATAAAATTATTATTTTTGTATATCATGTGAGAATTGTTGAAGAGGGTAATTGATAAGACGTAATAATAATGTAATATAGTGTTGTGTTTTTGAAGAGTCAAGTGTATTTTGTTTATTGACATTGTCAGTTTATTATATTCCTGTGCTAAATATACAGTTATGATGAAAAAGTTTGATTTTCTGTAAATAATCTAGAATATTGCAGCTTTTTTAAACAATAAATTAATGTCAAACATACATGTCAGTTTCTTATCAATTTCTTACTATGCTAAATAATAATTATATTCAGCGTCAGTTTTTTTAGGCATGGCTTGGCATGGTTTTTGTAATACATTTGTAGGTTTTTACAACTTCATTAATAACTATTCCAGAGATTTATTGTTTTATAGAACAGTGTCCTGTCTAGTGTCACATATACAATAGGCTATTATGTCATAAACCTTTAGACAGGTTCTGCTGAGTTAATTATTTTGTTAATAATGATCTCTCACAGGTTCAAAATGAAGAGCTTAGTTACTATTCTGGTATGAAAATAAAACTTGACCCTTGACCCTATAGCCTACTGTAAGCTGAGAGTTGAGAGACTCTAACCAGTACACATTTTTTGTCTGCATAGAGCTGTCTTCTCTGCTTCTCTCTCTCTTGTCAGTAGTACACTCTCTTTTTTGGGGATTGAATCTTATAAGAGTTTCGGTGAGTATCTGGTACTTCTGCTAACTTTTGTTCTCCAGTCATCTACTACCTGCTCATCTACCTACCACACTATATTTTCCCATCCCTGTTGTACTGTAACATCAGCTCATAGGCCGCGTAGAGCTTACGTACCCAATGAACACTGGTGGTCCTGAGGGGGGGTGGGGGAGTCCCATTTCTCCAGGGACCACTATACCACTGTCTTCCACCCTTGCAGATCGCCCCTCCATCGCTACATGGGCTCGAAAGTTGCTCATCCCGGTCGCGACTCTTCTCGTCCCTGGCGCCACAATATTGGAACGAGCTCCCCCTCCCTGTCAGGACAGGCGAATCACTGCTCATCTTTCGGCGGAGACTAAAAACACACCTTTTCAGGCTACACCTGGGCCTAACATCCTTCTTCCCCTTCTTTAAAATAAATAAATAAATCCAATATTACTTTGTCCTTCTCAAACTATACTTTCTACAAAATGTGCTAATGCTTTAGAACAGTCTTAGCTGACGTGTTGCACAATTGATTTCACTACTGTTGACAAAATGTGATATTGTAAGTCACTTTGGATAAAAGCGTCTAATGACGCAATGTAATGTAATGTAATGTAATGCCTTGCAACACTGAATTTTCAACTCTAGTAATGAAATGAGACAGTCATGTTTTTAATATTGATATATAATGTATTCTAATTGTTATCCATGCCTAAAAAACTACCAAAGCAGTATAAGTACCAAACCATCTACGTATCTTCAAGAAATTAGCATCTCCAGTGATTAAACGTAATCATTTTGTTTTAAAGTGTTGCATATCTTCCAGGCTGGACAGGAAGTACTCTACTGCCTGTTTAAATGGCTGTTGAACGGTATAGTGAAAAGGCAAAAGTACGGCTGGACAGGAAGTACTCTACTGCCTGTTTAAATGGCTGTTGAACGGTGTAGTGAAAAGGCGAAAGTACAAGAGGGGCATGGGTTAACTTGAGCACAACAGAAAAGATCATAAAATTGTGTCAACATGGCTGATTGCCACTGAACAGGCATAGATACATAAACACTAATCAGTCACTAATACTACAGTGGCAGAGACTTTGACTTGCAAGTAGGCTACAGTACAGTGGCACTTCTTTGCTTTTGGGCAGATGTGGAACAAGACACCATGAGACTGGTACTCCCTAACCCAGGACTGGAAGCCCGGATCCCCTCCCATGAGGAGCTGGAGAAGATGGAGGAGGAGGAGGCTGGGGACAGGCCCAAGTGGGATAACAAAGCCCAGTACATCCTCACCTGTGTGGGCTTCTGCATCGGACTTGGCAACGTCTGGAGGTTCCCTTACCTGTGTCAAAGCCATGGAGGAGGTACGCTGAGATGGAGAGTAAAGGGACTTCTGTGGTGAAGCTGTCAAACAACTGTCAGTCGCTTAGTGATTGTTTGAAATCCTTGACAAATTATGTATCTGTAATGGTATTTCTAACTCATATAAGACAACATTTCTATAGGGACTTATAGTACATTAGCTGTGCATTTGTATAGGCTTCTAAAATGTATTTGGAAGTGTCACAAAAGACAAATGCTGTATTATGTGTCTTTACCATTTCACCTTTAAGAATCGTTAAAATACCGCTACATTATATTTTTGTGCCTGAGGCAAAGAGGATGACTTAAATCTATCACTCATTCATGGACACAATGGCATGCATGGAATGACCTTCAAGTTGTGTTAATGATTCTCAGAGTGTGATGTCTGTTTAATAGCTAACCTTTGGCATTACATAAGACAGAGACCCTGGGTTCAATTGGCTTAATAGGTTGAGAAGCAACAAGAGAGATAGAATCGTTGGTGAATTTAGCTGCTAGAATTAACGTTAGTGATATGAGCTGCTACCTTCGTTAGTGAATTTAGCTGCTAGAATTGACGTTAGTGATATGAGCTGCTGAGTTCTCATTTCCTTTGTAAGTACATGAGAGGAACGTATACACCGGAGTCAAATTCCCTGTATGTCTACATACTTGGCCAATAAAGCTGATTCTGATTCTGATCTAGGATTCGGAGGAATGCTCAACACAGAACCAATTAAGAACATGAGAAATGACTTTTGGAGAACGACCTTTACCTTTATACTTTAAGTAAATGTATTTTATACTTTGACTTGAGTAAAGGATTTGAAACAGTACTTCAAATTCTAACTACCTCAAATAATTAGGCATTCAAGCCCATATAGGTGAAACTATTGTGCAATGTCCATATCACCAACTGAAACCCCATTGTTTAAATGCATTGCTGTAGGCCTATAGGGTTAATGTTATTTGTCAAATTGACAAAAGTCCCCTTGGTGCAATGTGGTCATGTTCTATCACATCATAACTTAAGTTACTAATACCATCACTGTGAAACTTCATATACTGACAGTTGAAGTGTCAGTTAATTTAGCTCTGTGTCCTTGTTAATGTGATACTAAGCACTTTTTCCACTCTTTTCTGCTGCAAATCAATGTATTATGCAGATTTAGTAGTGCGTAGTGTTGTTGATGAATGCAGGTGTGTGTGTGTGTGTGTGTGTGTGTGGGGGGGGGGGTTACGTTTCAAAGTTGGTCACCACCAGGTTTGGCCAGGTTTTACTGCGGGGTCCCTGGATTTGGGGGAGGGGGGGGGGGGGGGTCCGTCTGGTACAATATTATTTGTCAAATCAAGAGCTGAATGCTTCACTGTTTGTTTGTTTTTTCTTATTGATTTCATTCATTACCATTAGAGCTATATAAAAATGAAAAAGTACTTAAATTAGATTGCGGAGATCTACTATTTCCCATTGAATTGATTCATGACAGACTTGATGACACATTGACAGTGCTTATTCAGCTTCCAAATACATGTTCTCCTACTATTTGGCCTGCTGCCTTCATGCTCTCCACTGCATTGTTTCCTCAGTTCTCCTCTCCTCTCTGGAAAAGATAAATGACAGACAATGAGAAATAATAAATATTAATAAACAAATGTTAGGCTACCAAATTACATCTTCATGTGTAGCTACTGGAATTCTGACATTAACATGAAATAATAACTGCTTATTTACATTTAAAAGCAGAGGGTTGACACTGCATCCTCTCCACTGAATTCTGCCTCATCAGTTCTCCTCTCCTCTCTGTAAAAGGCAAATGGCAGACAATGAGAAGGCCACTAAATGAACTCTTCATATGTATTGGAATTCTGATATTAAGACACTGATATTAATATATTTACCTTTTAAAAAGAGAGGGTTGACACTGTATCCTCTTCACTGCTGACACTTCTCTACTCTCCACTGCATTCTGTCTCCTCAGTTCTCCTCTCCTCTCTGCAAAAGACAAATGACAGACTATGAGAAATAATAGTTAATGACCACATGACCAAATGAACTCTTCATATGTACTGGAATTCTGATATTAACATGAAATGTATGCATATTTACCTTTTAAAGGAGCGGGTTAACACTGCATCCTCTCCCCAGGTCTCCTCTCCCATCCTGCAATCTCTTACTCTCCTATCTCCACTGCATGCCGTCTCCTCTCCTGCTATCTCCTCTTCTCCACTGTCTCATCTCTTCTGCATGTTGCCTCCTCTCCTCAGGTCCACTGCATACTGTTGCCTCCTCCCCTACAAAAAATACACTTTAGGGTAACCTGAGGAGAAATGCCGTTCCCTCTCAATGTTTACTCAGGGAACTCCCCCCCCCTTCCACCAGTGGTCACCACTCACTCTGTTGTTCAGGTGAATTCTGCAACTGTTTCCCTGTAAAAACTCAATGCAAGTTTTATGGACTAAAATACTTCACCCAACCTTCCACTGGCATGGGGGTGAATACATGACTCAATTTAAATTTTTGGGTGAACTTATCCTTTAAGGTGAATTAACACTGGCAATTGTACTGTGTTCCAGGCTTTATTTTGAGTCACACCAAAGGTCATTCACGTACATCACTGGGTTGTCGAGTAGGACTTGACTTTTCACCTGTCACAACCGCATGCAACAGAACTGTTTAACATCCGGCTGTTGACCAATATTTACCTGCTAAACCAGTGGTTCCCAACCTTAGGGTCGCGACCCTAAGTGGGGGTTTACCAGTGAAACCATTTTCAGATATGGGATACAGAAAAAGCCTACTGTGGCAGAAGCTACATAGAGGGATAATTCTGACAGCCACTGATCAAGTCTCCATTTTCCAGGCGCCTTTATGATTCCCTACCTAATCCTGCTGGTCCTGGAAGGAACACCTCTCCTCCTGTTGGAGTTTGCCATCGGGCAGCGCCTCAGGAAAGGCAGCGTGGGCGTGTGGCGCGCCATCAACCCGTACCTGACCGGTGTTGGTATGAAGCCAACTAGACATCAACAATTTGTCAGAAATAGTGAAATGACCTTTTGCCACCACAGAAACACAAAGCTAGTATTACAATTACAGTAAATGCCTCAACTAAGGAGGAATGAGGCTGTCAGTGAGTGTGATGTTACAGTTACTGACGCTCTCCAACTCAGGTATCGCCTCCATGATGGTCACCCTCCTGGTCGGACTGTACTACAACACCATCATGGCCTGGATCTTGTGGTATCTCTTCAATTCCTTCCAAGAACCATTGCCTTGGACCCAGTGTCCACTCAATGAAAATGGGACAGGTAATTGAATACATACATAATAATTATGCACCTCCACTCCTCCTTCTTTACCTTCTGTACAGCTTTAGCAGCAGAGAGTATATTTGTCGCCCCCTGCAGGCTTTGTGGCAGAGTGTGAACAGAGCTCCACTGTGGATTATTTTTTTTACCGAGTGACTCTGAGCAGTTCGACCAGTATATCTGACTCTGGGGGAATCCACTGGCCCATAGTGCTTTGTTTGGCAGTTGCCTGGGCCATGCTCTATGCCTGCTGCATTAGGGGGATCAAGACATCAGGCAAGGTCAGTTGAAAGTTCAATGATGTTCATCATGTCTTCATTTATACATAGACGTTTTTGTTTTCTTGTGTTCAGACATAGGTTTATAGATGTTATTTATTTACCTTGACAGTTTCGACGAGTCAACTCTCGTCTTCTTCAGAAGCAGTCGCACTGACAGCTGGGTATGACGTGTCAACCAGTTGCTTTTCAGCAACTGGCGGTGTGCCCAGCTGAGCTGGGATAACCGAACCCATACAACGGGCCATGAAAAAACAGAAAATAGGCACTGCAATAAAACCCCACACAAAACTACGGCAATTATTAGTACACCCAAAAGACAAAATCGAATAGGACAATAAATGTAACGTTATATACGAAATACCATGCATATCCTGCAATAAAACATACATTGGGGAGACGGGCAGGTCATTCATCACCAGAAAGAAAGAACATCAGAAGGAATGTGAAAAGGAAACAGCATCACGACTCACAAGAACACAGAAAGAAAAAGCACAACAGGAAAACCTCAAATCAGCCATATCAGACCACGGCAAAAGAAACAACCACTTGGACTGGGATCAAGCAAGAGTCATTGGAACAGAGGACAACAAATACAAGCGTTGGATCAAGGAGGCTATGGAAATCAGGAGACGTGCCGAGGGCACCATCAACAGGGACGAGGGGGCCTACATGCTCTCCCGCACCTGGGATACTCTACTCCAGAGAACAACGGGCGGTGGGCCGCGCGATGTGCTCGGCGGGGCTGTTGGGTCTGTCGGTCCGGCCACGACACGTCATAGTGGGCGTGGCCGGCCTGGCAGACCTGACAGCTCAGCTGGGCACACCGCCAGTTGCTGAAAAGCAACTGGTTGACACGTCATACCCAGCTGTCAGTGCGACTGCTTCTGAAGAAGACGAGAGTTGACTCGTCGAAACTGTCAAGGTAAATAAATAACGGGCCCTATTCTCCCACAGGCCTTCGGCACTAAAACGGGCCTTAACCGCAAAAAAACGTGCCTTGCGCCTGTTTTGGGACGATATCAATATGGCTTTACGCTGCCAAATGCGCTTTAGGCCGAATGGGCGTGGCGCAGTCCCAGAATGGGCCAAAGTGGGCGTGTCGGCCTTAAATCTCGGCGTACTGATATCTTGGCACCTGCCTTAAATTTAGCGCTTTGCGCCTTTGAAAACCAGGCCTATTCACTGCGCCAGTGCACTTGTGCCTCTCCCCTGTCACCCTTCTCTGTCTCTCTCTGAAACCAGGCCTATTCAGTGCGCCAGTGCTCTTCTGCCTCTGAGTCACCCTTCTCTCTCTCTCTCTGACTCCCTCGCTCAAACAGACACAACACATAGCAGCACCCAGCTTCCCATAGGAAATAGCAGTTGTAAGTTTACTGCCTGTGAATGTCCACTCCCAGCATGCAATTGGGTCCTCCATTTCGCTACTAAATAGAGCCGAAATAGATATAAAAGGTAGATCTAAAATAATGTGTAATGGTAAGACAACCTGCAATTGTCGAACATTTCAATATTGGACCAAATAAAACATGAAATGAAACACCACCCTATGTGAAACATATATGTCCTCTTGAGCCTATATATACCCTGTGTGGATTTAACGTGATTTAGGTAAGTGACAGCGGAACGCGCTTCGGAAGCTTCTACTGTCATCTGCTATACTGTGATGTGCGCTCCAATAACTTCGCCCTACTCCACATTTAGTTTTACAATAAAAACACATTTATGCAATGACTTTACATAATGTAGGGTATATTTATGTGCATCATTCTACCTGCAGCAGGGGAGAGAAAACGATATCTTTCTGGACAAACTTTCACCAATCTAATAGGCTATATTTTTCTAGCTGATGCGTTTAGTACATTATTTTCACTTTGATCTTGCTATAGTGTAGCGTATTTACATGCTTGCAGTATTGAAACTGCAGTTAGATTGGTTTGAGAAGTATAATAATATGGAATAATAGCCTATAATGCAGACAGACAGGCTGGATGAAGGGAGGGGGGGGGGGGGGGGCAGAGCGTTTGGCTTTCGTCTGGTTTTGCGGGATCACTGGAATTGGAGCTAAAAAGGCAAGCGTGCAATTCGTTTATTGCACTTATCCAATGAGCATGACGGTGCATAATTTTACGCCTAAAAGGCGTGGTTGTAATGCTTTGGGCTGCATCTAGCACCAGCACGACGATATCAAGTGCGCCTTTCCACGCCCACTGCTTTGATCTGCGCCTGCCGCTTGGCCTAGAAACTGCGCCGATGCAACGATAGGGGCCAACATCTATAAACCTATGTCTGAACACAAGAAAACAAAAACGTCTAAGGTCAGTTGAAGCAGAATGATAAGGTCATAGACACATAACAGTGATTCTCCCAGGCCCTTTTTTCTCCCAGACTTTCCAGTGGGGTTTCAGTCAAATTGGGGTTTTCAAAACAGACAAACAAGGATTCTGGTCATTCAGATTGTGAATTGGATAATCTAGTTCTACCTTTAATCAATGGTGTTTCTCAAAGATGGAGAAGGCAAAAATCTGAATAATTTGACATCCACTGGACTATGGATGAAGTGCTTTATATAGAATCAACAAATTGGGATGTAACTGGTGAGGATGTGGGGGGAAAACAGCTTATACATCTCAAATATAGACTAAAAATAGTATTTAATGTTTATATTTTATTAAATGTCGGTGACAGTTAATGAACCTTTATAAAAACAAGCATGGATTCCCAATAGCTGCGACCAGACATGTGTGATGTCTCATGTCAGTCAGAGTGTGACATCATCCACTCCATTCTTTTTGTGGACCAGTTTTTGTGGACCAACAGACCAACCATTATGTCTTATAGAGCTGCTGGCTGCAGCTAGAAATAGAGAAATGTGAAGTTTTACTTAGGATATTTTTTGCCATTCAATGAGACTTTGAATTTTGTGGTGATTATGTGGTACTAGGGTATTGGCCCCAACCTAGGCTCGCACAGCGGGCGAGCTGCCCGCAGCTCGGCCGCCGCATGGCCTCACCTGCTCTATTGGCATGCGCAGCGCACAATTGCTCAACTTCGCATCACCGATGACACACTGTCACTGATGATGTCACAATGCTTATGACATCACTGATGATGTCACAATGCCTATGACATCATCAGTGATGTCATAAGATGATTTTGGTCGATAATGATGTCACTGATGACATCACTGATGATGTCATATACATTGTGACATCATCATTGTGACATCATCATCATCAAAATTGAAACAAACAGACAAAGCCCACTTGCCCAATTGTATACAAAAAAAGGAGGATACTTGTGCAGATAAATAAACTTAAGTCTTCTACACTTTTACATCTAGTTCACTCATGTCATGTTGGCCTACAGTAATATGTTGTACCATTATTTGGCCAGCAGATGGACATAATGTCCTTAACGTAATCTTGGTTTTACTGTATGGCATCTGGGTCAGAATGATCCAAATGATCAATCAGAATGATGATGATGATGCGAATTTAACCCTGGTGTACAAAACAGCAGATTAGAAAATTAAGAAGAAATCTGTGTAATTGTGATCCAGAAGGAAAGTTCTGCACCGTCTGATTATGAATTTGGTCCTTTCCTTTGTTTTTGCTGCCCTCAGGTAGTGTACATCACATCCACCCTGCCTTACATAGTGCTGACCATCTTCCTGATCCGAGGACTGACTCTTAAAGGCGCCCTGAGTGGAATTAAGTTCCTCTATATCCCAGATGTATGTTTCAAATCTCCATCGCGTTCATGTACTATAATTAGTTTATGTCAGGATTTCACTCTAATTCAAAGCCACATGGTATGTTTTGTTCTTCAAGGTGGATGAGTTGATGAACCCACAAACTTGGCTGGATGCGGGTGCACAAGTTTTCTATGCCTTCGGTTTGGGGTGGGGAGGCCTCATCTCCTGGTCAAGCTACAACCCCATCCAGTAAGGGACTGGCATTCCAAAGCACTGTGAGGTTTTGTGCT
Source organism: Poromitra crassiceps (assembly GCF_964638095.1). Lineage (NCBI taxonomy): Eukaryota > Metazoa > Chordata > Actinopteri > Beryciformes > Melamphaidae > Poromitra > Poromitra crassiceps. The sequence goes on along the minus strand of NC_139643.1, from coordinate 38,161,821 downwards.
CACAGAGATAGCTTTTCTCAGAGCTGAAGTCAATGTGGTGCGTCATGCTTCTTTCGCTTACTTCTTTTCCCAAGCAACAATTGCGAGCAAGACGCGTTGATTCTGTCTGCTGTCACTGGCTTCACCTCGATCTACGCTGCCACAGTCATCTACTCCATCATCGGCTTCAGGGCCACAGAGAAATATGACAACTGTATCAGCGGGTGAGCTACAACAACATCTCAAAGCTACTAGCTGCGGTTACATGAGAGTTTTTTTCCTCCATTACCTCCGCCAAGGAGGTTATATTTTCGGTGCCGTTTGTCTGTTGTTTGTTTGTTAGCAGGATTACAGAAAAACTACTGGGCCGATTTTCATGAAACTTGGTGGAAGGGTGTAGCCTGGGCCAAGGAAGAACCCATTTAATTTGGTAGTGGATCCGATCCGGGTCAGGTCAACGGAGGGGGGCACGGTTAGGGAAAAGGGGCCGTACCTAGGGATAGGAAGGTCATAGAGAGTCTGGGTTAGAGGGGTGGGTACAGGGAGTGGCTAGGTGTATCTGGGCGGTGGGAGGGGGCGTGGGCAGGAAAGGGGGCAAGGCTAGGAAAAAAGGGCCGTAGCTACAGATTGGAAAGTCGTATATGTATAGAGCAAAGACCTCCGCAAAGGCCAATACTCCTGTATCAGAATATATATATATATATATACATACACGCAAAGGACTAAGCCTTTGTGGTACGCGTTCTACCAGGTGAGCCAATGGGATGCCCCAGTGAGATTACTATTTTATAGATATTCCAACCATAGAAAGTAATCCGTAGGAGTGTTTACACAACAGTTTTTTTTATCCTTTGAATGGATTCAAACGGAATCCCTCGAACCCCGAAATTCAAGTTTATTCTGATCAAGGCGTTTATATGCCGTTTTTATTCTGATTGGGCTGCTATTCTGATTACAAGTGGAATAGAAGGCTCCATGTCAACGCAGCTAGTGTGTGGGTTTCAGGTTTGTCGATCATTTTGAGCTTTTCGAGAAAGTTCAAGGATTCTCCATTCTACCTTTCTATGTATTATGAATTACATGGTTTCAGTCATTCAGAGCTATCGCCTAAGGCCCTGACATGTTATTTGCTGTGTATGTACAGTATGTTTATCAGTTACACAACACCCCCCCCCCCCCAGGAACATCATGGCATTAGTCAATGCCTTTGATCTCGATGAAGGCAGCATCACTACAACCAATTATGAGACGGCCTTGCAACATCTCAGCAACTCCTCTCAAGAGATTGTTTCTGGATTGAATATCCAACACTGTGACCTGCAGACAATACTCAGTGAGGTAACTTCTGCTGACCTACTGTATAACCCCCCACTCTTCCTTATCATTGTTGTTTTCCTGCTACCATCTCCATTGTAACCATATGTTTTTGTCCAGGGTGTGGAGGGAACAGGTCTGGCCTTCATTGTGTTCACGGAAGCCATCGCCAAGATGCCCGTTGCCCCTATCTGGTCTATCCTCTTTTTCGTCATGCTTCTCTGCCTGGGGCTCTCCACCATGTTTGGCAACATCGAGGGAGTCGTGACTCCCTTAAAAGACCTTCATATTTTCCCTCGGAAATGGCCCCATGAGGCATTGACTGGTGATTCAATTTTTTTTGCTGTCAAATACACTTTGTGACTTGGTTCCTGTCGTAACACAACTTTCCTTTATCTTACATGTATGGCTTTCAGGTATAACATGCGCCGTGGCTTTCATCATTACCCTCCTGTTTGCGCAGCATTCAGGGAACTACTGGCTAGCTCTGTTTGACCAGTTTGCTGGCTCTGTTCCACTTCTGACCATCGGACTCTTTGAGATGATAGCTATCGTTTACATCTATGGCATAGACAGGTTAGTGCTTTAAACTACATCTACAACACAACAGCTGCATAAGTGTTTGAATGACATCTCAATATGCTGCCACCTACTGAAAAATAACCACATCTATTGCCTGGTTCTCCAAAAACGATATGTGCAAGTTTTCATGGGCAGGTATCAAACTACAAAATAAAAGTAGCACATCAACTCCTCACATAGCAGGTGCAGGACTAACAAAACAGCAACAGGTAAAAATAGTAGAGTGCGCACACACTGCGTAGAGACTTACCTTTCGGTCATGGTGAACTTCTGATGAAGGTCGCCATGACCGGAACGTAATCCCTACAATAAAAGTACTGGGAGCAAAGTCTCTATGCAGTGTGCGGACTCTACTTTTGTTCTTACCAGGTATCAAACTACTGCAGTTCGTGAGCAGAATATTAGAGGTGACAGGGATCCATTTATATCCCTTCATGACTAACCTTGCGTCGCCAGGCTCTCTCTCAAAGGAGAAGAGCCTGGGATCTGTCATCCGGCTGGAGATCCACCAGATCCGGTGGATCTCACCCCCTGTATCCGGCAATTTGTTTTAGGTTTGTGTTGTAGTGTTATCCTTCTAGTGTATTACTTGTTTTTAGTTCATTTAACTCACCTCACATTTATTTACTACTGCATGACGCCCCTGTTTTCAGAGCAGAATTGTTTTTTTTGGAGCACAGACCATTTCCGTATCCCCCAGATCTGCAACTGCCATATCCGCTTTTTACCGGATGACCAGATGCCGAGCTTTTATGCTGCGTCAGAAGTGGGAAACATGTTGGGCTCTATTCTCCCACAGGCCATCGGCGCTATTACGGGCCTTAACCGCAAAAAAACGTGCCTTGCGCCTGTTTCGGCAAGATAGCAATAGGCTTTAGGCTGCCAAATGCGCTTTAGGCTGAATGGGCGTGGCGCAGTCCCAAAGTGGGCGTGTCGGCGCTAAATACCAGCCTAGTGATATCTTGGGACCTGGCGTACATTTAGCGCTTTGCGCTTTTGAAAAGCAGGCCTATTCTGTGCCTTCACTGCCTCTTCTCTGTCACCCTTCTCTCTCTCTCTCTCTGAGTTCCCAGCATGCATTGTGTTTCTCCATTTCGCTACTAAATAGCAACCAAATGAGCCAAAATAGATATAAAAGGTAGTTCTAAATTAATGTGTAATGGTAACACAGCCTGCCATTGTCAACATTTCAATATTGGACCAAATAAAACATCGAAATGAAAACACCACCCTATGTGAAACATATATGTCCTCCTGGGCCTATATATACCCCTTGTCGAGTTAACGTGATTTAGAGAAGTAACAGCGGAACGCGCTTCGGAACGCGCTTCTAATGGCATCTGCTATACTGTGATGTCCCTCCAATAACTTGGCCCTATTTCACATTTAGTTTTACAATAAAAACACATTTATGCAATGACTTGACATAATGTAGGCTATATTTATGTGCATCATCCTTCCTGCAGCAGGCGAGAGAAAATGATATCTTTCTGGACAAACTTTCACCAATCTAATAGGCTATATTTTTCTAGCTGATGCATAGAACATTATTTTCACTTTGATATTGCTATAGTGTAGCGTATTTACATGCTTGCAGTATTTAAACTGCAGTTAGATTGGTTTGAGAAGCATCATAATATGGAATAATAGCCGATATATGGAGACAGACGGGATGAAGGGAGGTGGGGGGGGGGGGGGGGTCAGAGGCTTGGGTTTCATCTGGTTTTGCGGGACCAGTGGAATTGGAGCTAAAAAGGCAAGCGTGCCATTCGTTTATTGCACTTATCCAATGAGCATGACAGTGCATAATTTTACGCCTAAAAGGCGTGGTTGTAATGCTTTGGGCTGCATCTAGCGCCAGCACGACGATATCAAGTGCGCCTGTCCACGCCCACTGCTTTGATCTGCGCCTGCCGCTCGGCCTAGAAACTGCGCCGATGCAACGATAGGGCCCGTTATCTCCGACCTACGTGCATTCGATGCAAGTCAGAAAAACATGGATGCTAATAGCATCAGCTATTAGATAGCTAACAGCTAATGTTTAATTGTACGTTAAATTGTATGGGTTTAACCAACTACTCTACTGTATTGGTATGCTGACTGGTCTGAAAGCATAGTAAGTTACAAATAAAAAAATGTGTCAAAAGTGTTTAAAATTCATACAATCTTATTTTTCTCACCGTATACGATGTGGGTGGCCATGTTGAAATAACATCCAAATGATGAACTGGGGGTTGAGAAATCATATTTCCTAGATGTGGGACCTCCGAGTTATAATCAAATGCAGCATTAGCCCAGAAGACTTCATGTCAGATTTCAAAAATGCTGTTCTTCTAAAACTAACGGAAACCTTCTTGCCAGGTTCAATAAGGATTTGGAGTTCATGATTGGACATAAGCCCTCCATCTATTGGCAGGCTACGTGGAGGTTTATCAGTCCTCTAATTGTCCTGGTTATCTTGATCTTCTACATGGTGACCCAAGTCCAAAAAGAGCTGACCTACTTAGTCTGGGACCCCAACTCTGTAAGCACACTAGTTCAAGAAAATAATTGTGTTAGAGGTTAAGGGTGGTGTTGGAGTAGCCTACTCTAGACCGGTCTTGGTCTCAAGACCAAGACAAAGACCACATTGTGATGGTCTCGGTCTCGTCTCGGACTCGCCCTCTCTCGGTCTTGGTCTTGACTTGGTCTCGGACAAGCCGGACTTGGGATTTTCTTTCAAGACCAGTAGAGACCACAAGGCCCATTCTGAAAAACCCTGTTTTCCATTGTGTGAAATTATTTTCTACTGCAGACCAACAGGTTTACATTTCACATAAATGTTTGTTTCAACATAACCACTATAGACTAATGCTTCTGTTAATTAACAGCATACCCCACATACAGATCATATACTGTATCATCATACGGATTATTATATACTGTATAATTTACCAATCAGTGCCTGTTTGGGGGAGTCATAATTTAGCAGCAGTAAGCACTTCATTCATTCTGCATTCTTCTTCATTCTGTTGAGCCTTTCTGAAGGTCAGTCATATGGAATTGCAGTGTTTCCCATCGAAGGATTGCCTTCTGTCATTGGGTATATACTGTACAGCCATTTTATTTGACTAAAATTCCCAAATAATGATTTATATCATTGTTAGCAGAGCAATGGTGTAAAGGGTAAGCCATCATTATATTCATGGTCTTGAAAATGGTCTCGCATTGGTCTGGTCTGGGTCTTGGTCTCGCCCCCCCTCGGTCTTGGTCTTGACTCGGTCTCGCTTCCCCTCAGTCTTGGTCTCGCCCCCCTTCAGTCTTGGTCTTGACTCGGTCTCGGTTTAGGTGGTCTCGACTCCAACACTAGTTAGGGGGTGTAACAGCTTTCACCTGTCAAACATTTCTGTGGTAAATGTTGTTCCATATAATTATACCGCTTAATGGTTTGCAGGAGGAATTCCCATCTCTGGCGTCAGTACCGTACCCTGCATGGGTCAACGTGGCCATCTTTATTTTGGCAGGAATCCCCAGTCTCACAGCCCCTGTGTATGCTTTGTACAGGCTGGTGTTGTTCGCTGCTGCAAGAAAAGGATACTGTCGAGAAAGGAAATGAGACAATTTATTGAAAGTGTTTAAATGTTATATAATTTGGCAAATAAAAAATGCAAGATTATTGAATTTGTTATGTTGATTTCATAAACGTCCAATTATATTGAATTTTTAATATTGTGTATTAGCAACTAAACAGTGGGTTCTCTATTCATATCCATGCAAGTCACAACTCTGAACTTTTATTGAAACTAAAGTATACAGATGCTCTGCAATTATGTACTCAGGTTTTATGCTCATGTTTGACACTCATTCTAGTTATATTGTTACTCATTGCATTGATTTGCTTGCCTTATATTTGCTTGTTGCATTGGATCATTCTTGTTCTTTCAGTTTAGTTTATTTTATTAGCACGAGGAAATAATACAACAGAAGTATAACAAGCAAAAGAGGAATGTGCGGGAGAGGCAAGAAACCCCAAGGGGATTATAGAAAAGCCTCCCCTCTAAGCTCGAAATTTACATAAAGTTAAAATAAGAGAAAAGCAATAATATAATAATAATAATGTAATAAATAAACAAATAAATACATTATTAATAATAATAATAATAATAATAATAATAATAATAATAATAATAAAATAATAATAATAATAATAACTAGAACGACCGCAACGTGGACTTATGCCTCCGCCATTAGTTAATTCTTGAGTCCAAATCGCCATTTGAGGCAAATTAGTAGAAATTCCGTCAAGGCGCTCCTGAGCTGTTGCGTTACAGAGCTTGGAAATTGGGTGTGTGAGGTCACAGTGACCTTGAACTTTGACCACCAAAATGTAATCAGTTGATCCTTGAGTCCAAGTGGACGTTTGAGCCAAATCACAAGAAATTCTATCAAGCCGTTCTTGAGATATTGCGTTAACCAACTTGGGAATGGCGTTCGTGAGGTCACAGTGACCTTGAAGTTTGACCACCAAAATGTAATCAGTTCATCCTTGAGGCCAAGTTAATGTTTGAGGCAAATTTGATGAAATTCCATCAAGGCATTCCTGAGATATGGCGTTAACAAGCTTGAAAATGGCGTTGGAGAGGTCACAGTGACCTTGACCTTTGATCACCAAAATGTAATCCTTTCATCCTTGCGCCCAAGTCGACGTTTGAGCCAAATTGGCAGAAATTCCATCAAGCCGTTCTTGAGATATCGCTTTAACGAACTTGGGAATGGCATTCGTGAGGTCACAGTGACCTTGACCTTTGACCACGAAAATCTAATCAGTTCATCCTTGAGTCCAAGTCGATGTTTGAGGCAAATTTGAATAAATTCCGTCCAGGCATTCCTGAGATATCGCGTTAACAAGCTTGAAAATGGCGTTCGAGAGGTCACAGTGACCTTGACCTTTGACCTTTGACCACCAAAATCTAATCAGATCATCCTTGAGTCTAAGTCAATGTTTGAGGCAAATTTGATGATGATTAAAAAGGAAATAGTAATAGTAATAAATATTGATGTTGAAAATAGATAACAAATTTAGTTTATTGAACAGAGGTGGTCGGATGGTTCATAGCGATTTGATAAAGATGCTAGTCTCAATAATTTATTAGAAGATTTTTTTGAAGGGAAGCGGGATATGTGCTGTCGAGATATACATTAGACTATAAGGAAGAGTTTGATTGATCTTTTTTGGCAAGGGTACCTCCCACATTGGAAATAATTAATTGAATCCATTTGCTATATCAGAAGGGTTAGTAAATGAGATGTCACCATCAGGAATGGAATTTTTACAGGAGCCTTTTTTTTTTATTGAGTAGTTAATGAATGATCCATGTGGATTTTATATTACTTGCAGACTCTTTGAACTTATCAAAATAGTATTTATTTTTGCTATACGGCAGTGGTTCTCAATCTTTTTCATGTCAAGGACCCCTAAACTGACACAAATAGAGACGACTGACCCCATTTGAGGAGATTTGGTCCCAGGGTCCCCATCTGATAATTTTAGCTTTTGTGACAACCCTCCCACTCTCCTGGCCCTGTCTTGCAGGAGCCTGGGGTCATTAGGCTGATTGGGACTGGTGCACTCATTGTGCTTAAAAATACTTTCAGACCATTCAGTCTCTCTCCCTCCTCACCGATGCACCTTTTGTTCTGTTTGTTTATCTTTGATGTAGTTTGTGTAACTTGTTTAGTTACTTTAAGTTAAAGCAATGATTTATTAACTAAAACTAAGGGAAACTAACTAAACACAGACGTTAAACAATGGAACAGAACAAAAGGTACATCGGCAAGGATAGAGAGACTGAATGGTCTGAAGATCTTCCAAAGCCCAGGAAGTGCACAGGGCCCAGGTGTGACCCCAACACCAGGCTCCTGCAAGGCCAGGAGATGGGAGGGTCATCACACTTGGATGTTTTATTACAGAAAATGAAACACATGACCAAAATAGTCATACATTCTGTTATATACTTATGGTTGGAATTCTAGTGAAAATAAATTACTCTTTTTGCTGGGGACCCCCTGGAACCCCCTCAAGGATTTTGAGAACCACTGCTATATGGAGTAGATGTGGAAATTTTATTTTTGTATTTTTTTGTACGTATCGTAGTTGTGAGGAGTTGGACATATGAAATATCTTTTATGTAGTTTATTTTTCTTTATAGCAGATTTCAATAATCCTGAAGAGAACCATGATATTAACTTGGCCTGCCTTAAACTTTCATTTAACTAGAGGAAAGCATTTATTAAATGTAGTGTTGAAAATTTGTGAAAATGATTGTTATGGCATGGTTCAGCATCCTGTTGTATATAGATATTATGCCATGACACATCCTCACTCATGCACTTGAGATGTTTTATATTCCCTTTATTAAATTTATGAAAGCTTGCTTTGTTATCAGACCTTTGTATGCCATCAGATGCTGATGTCAAATACAATGTAGGGAAGTGGTGAGAAAAATCTGTAGGCTATACAGAATAAAATAATTAGTTAAGGGGGCAGTTTTGTTAGTCACTCTAGTTGGTTTATATATGAGATGTGTTCTATGAGACAATATATCATTTTGTATTTGTATATAGTTTTCTCATGAATCTTCTCATTAAAATGTTAAAAATAATTTTCGACAATAACTTCGCGTTTGTTTTTTCACTCTTGTCTGCCATTAAGGTTTGCTTGATTGAGAACTTCAGTGTTTCTTGGTGGCTTGTTGCAACAGCAGGCTACCACTAAGACTTAGCCTGCTGTTGCAAGTTATCCATTAAACCCATTATTGCTACACTTTGTGAGGTGTCAGTTAATCATAAAGGTGAGTCTCGTACGGTAGAAAACACCAACATTGATCCAACTGAAGCTGAGGATGGCAGATTTATGGAGCTCCAGGACAGAAGAAGAGAGGCCCAAGTGGGCCAACAAGGCCCAGTCCCTGTTGACCTGCATTGGATATGCTGTGGGAGTGGGCAATGTGTGGCGTTTTCCCTACTTCTGTCACATCCATGGAGGAGGTGAGATGCTTTCTATGGTTTATGTTGTTTAACCTTTCTCATTCAGCATTTAACGTCTCTAAAAACATGATTAACATCACAATAAGACAAAATCTGTAGATAAGCATGCTTCTAGTTCTGCAAGTCATGTTCATTTAGCCTGATAGGCATGGCGATTTGAGTACTGTGTTGACATAGCAGTGAAAATTGTCTTACTGTTTAACTAGCTGGGCACAGGACTCCTGTACAGCACTCAAACCTTTACAGTCCATATTTACAGTCCATATACCCCCAGGCTCTTAAAGTGCTTGACAGGAAGCCAAACACCCATCATCACTGTCACTGCCTGAGAAATCAAAATCTACTGAGCTGGGACAATTTCATCAAATTTACAGATGCCTGTCTTGTCTATAAGATTCTGCATAGCCTGGTTCCTCCCCCCCCCCCCTTAGTGCTTTTATAAAGCAAAAAACAACCAATGACAGACGCACCAGGTCTGTGGCAAGAGGGGATTGCATGATACCTTTTGAGGAGGTCTGTCTTTCTACAGGCAACGTTTTCAGTGAGAGCAGCTCACACATGGGACAGTCTCCCATCACAGTGTGGAGACTGTGTCAGTTATCGTTCTTTTAAAGTCAACTTAAAACGTTAAACCCAGGTTTTACGAGTGAGAACGAGGATTCTCATATGCTGAAGCCCGCCTAGCAGCGCTGAACTGAATGCCTTTCTTTTTTTACCTCTAAAAAAGACCTTTAAAACCACCCAGGCACCCCTCAAGGTGTCCTGCGCAGACCGGCTGAGGCTCGTCACTCCAAGCATTCAGCCTCGCCCCGAGCAGAGCAAGGGCAGCGAGGCCAATTTGTGAGAATCCTCGTTCTCACTCGTAAAACCTGGGTTGTAGGACAACCCTAACGTTTTACTTCATTTCAAACTCGGATTCTCACATATGCTGATGTACAACCATCCTTGCTGCAAGGAAGCACCACATGCGACCCTGATTTTTAGGCTGATGAGCAGGATTAAGGCCGCAGCATGACCCTGCGCCTGTCGTCAGAGAACACCATACAGGACTGTTGCACCGAAAGGGCAATCAAGTCACCAACTCTCTTACCGGAAGACAGGGCTAAGAGCAATGCAGTCTTCAGGGATAGGTGTTTCAAATCGATCAACGGGCTCGAAGGGAGGATCAGGGAGCCCTTCCAGCACCGTGACCAAGTCCCATTTTGGAAAAACGGTCCGCGTCGGCGGCCGTAGCCTGCATAAATCGAGAGATCAAGAAGAGGCTCCCTACCGACCTGCCATCAATTTCCATGTGGCAGGCGGATATCGCAGCCACGTAAACCTTGAGGGACTGAGGGGACAGGCCCACACCATGCAGGCTCTGAAGGAAACAGAGAATGGGCTCAATGCCACAATACACTGGATCCACTCCCCTTTCCGTGCACCAGCGCGCAAAGGCTCGCCACTTATATGCATACTGAGAGCGAGTAGAGGTCGCTCTAGCGCTCTGAATGGTTTGTACCACATTCAACGGCAAGCCTTGAGCTAGCAAGCGGTCCCATTCAGGGACCAAGTCGCCAGGTTCCACCACCTGTGGGGGGAAGGGTGGAGTATGGCAAGATCATTGATCACTTTTATTTCCAAAGAATGCTGGCTGGTGCCTAACCATCTACCCCCTACTCTCTTCAGGTGCATTCCTGATCCCATACCTGATAGCACTGGTATTTGAGGGTCTTCCCCTGCTCTACCTGGAGCTGGCTATAGGGCAGATGCTCTCCATGGGCAGCATCCGTGCCTGGGACACCATCTCACCATTTCTGGGTGGACTGGGTAAGTAGACATAAATAACTATGACAACAAAATCATTGTGTGTATTTGTATAAGCAGGTGCATTACACCACACAGACAGCTTGAATGCCATAACGCAGTCTCCCTTTGAGGGACAGTCATTTACTCCTGGCATGCGTTTTCTGTGATCAGATTGCAATCGGATAGTGCCCAGCAAGCAAGGACGGACTCGGACGAATCGAGAGAGCCCAATCGGGGCCAGCTCAAGTCATATCACACGAGTCAGATCTGGCCCAGATTAGGGCTATTTATTTATCCAAAATCCAAGTGATCAACACTTGCATGTGGACAATCTGTACTGATTAACAAACTGTTTATTCGTGGAGGTGGGACTACGAGGAGATGAATTGCGGGGGAATCCTGCAATTGTCTCACTTGCATATCTTGTTGCCAAATTGTTTTGAAAGACAGAAAATACACTCCGAGGCATAAACTATACATTTGAGTTGGAAGTTGGAATGTAGCATTGGCGTTAATGTGTTTCGGGGTTCTTCTTACACAGATTGTAGACGGTTACACTGTGATGTCCGATCCACAAAGACTTGACACCAACGTTTTAAATATAAAACAAGTTTCTGCCATAATCCTACGGTATAGGCTATATTCGTGTCTCATATAGCCTGCATGTGCAGGAGCACTGGGTAAACAAACGTTATAGGCTGGTGGTGACACTTGTACATTTTGAGGGGTTTGAATTAAATTAGCTTTTGTTTTTATTAAAACTGTCCCGACTCCATGGATGTTATACCGGTATAAAAAGAACAAGGGGTCCATGTTTTGAAAGGGTAGGCTATATTACTCCAACGTACAGCAGATTTTTTCAGTGAACAGATAGTGTAGTGGTAGAATAGCCGTCCAATCGTAGATCCCGAGTTCAAATCCCACTCAGGGCAGTATTATATTTTTTGAAAATGTAGCATAAATTGTTAATCTGGACATAATTATATCTTTATGTATAAAGCTGCTGAATATACACTGTGTACATAGCAGAATAACTGAACATGCCCATTCATGGTAATGGTCATATTTCGACGTCAGCTTGACGTTCCCGCGTAGACGTCTAAATCATCCCCAAACCGGCTGTGATGTGGCCACGTCCTGGACGTCACTGAAAGACGTCATCATAACGTTATCATGATGTCATTTTGCTTGCTGGGTGCTTGACCACATTAGCCTGATTTCCTTTACACCTGGTGTGAGCATGCATTTTGGGTGATCAGATTGCAATCTGGTGTTTTGGGGGCGTTTACCCCTGTACTTTCAAGTGGTCAAGCACAATCTTATTGCAATTCGATCACAGGAAACACATGTTAGTGCCAGGTGTAAATGGCCTCTTTGTTCCATGAAGCATTCCAGTAGACTTCGTCCCAATTCGACAATGGTGGTTTGTTTACTGTAATTATACTAAGATCTAATACTAATGTTGGTGTAGAGTTGCTGAGCGACGGAGGCAAAAAAGAGATGTTTTCCAATTCAACAGCAGGTGTTTTATTTACAGAAGTGGATCCCAGCAGGTATTTACAGTGCAGATTTTGGCCAAAAAGACAAACCAAACAAAAAGATAATTGCAAAATCAAGACAAAATGAATGAAAAAGGTTAAGGCAAATTATAGGTCAAGTCTGCACTAAAAGGCAATGCTCAAGAGTGAATGCGCCTCAGCAGAAGACAAGCAGCCCAGACTGCATGTGGCCTGTCCTTCTGACAGCCAGGTATGAATCTCCCCTTGGAGCTCCAGCCTCCACCATTATATAGGAGCTGGCTCCTACCAAGAGACAGGAATTAGTATTCACAATCAATTATCACAGAGCATCACTTCACAAGCATAATGTCTCCACTATATTGAATTGAGCAATAACAATAATGATTTAAACACGTTAGAAATAATTTGGATGCTTCTAAATAAGTAAAATAGCTTTCCAACAAATCCCCATTGAACCCCCCTGCTCCTTTACCACACTTGGCCCGACCCCCCGGGAAACCGTCCATAAAAGGAGGTGAGAGACTCCGCCTCTGGTTTTCCGGTCTAAATCAGAGGATCGTCCACTGCAGCCAGGAACAAGGTGACAAACAATTTGTGAACATGCTTTAATAAATAACATTTAATTGCACAGACTAAATGTCTCTTTGTCATTAATTCATATTGCAACGTTCTGTGTAAAAATGCAAGACTACAGCTGTGTTGTTTATGTGCATGCATTTATGAATGAATCAATGTTACTTCGCGCCCTTGGACTTCAAACAAAGAGAGAGAGAAGCGCGACATGGGAGAGAGAGAGAGAGAGAGACACAGCACCGTCACGGCAACATGGACACTTCTATGCCGGCAAGATGTCATTAGAAATGGTCATGGAGCATGTGTATGTGTGAGAGTGTGCACCTTACTTTATAGGGCACGGGCTAGCCCCGTGACATTCCCCCCCCCTTCTGAAGACGCCCCCTGTAGAGTCCTGGAAAGGTAGTCTGCAGTGCAGTTCTCAACTCCCTTCCTGTAGTGGACCTCAAAGTCGTATGGCTGCATTGCGAGGAACCACCTGGTGATCCTGCCGTTGGTGTCCTTCATGTCCTTCAGCCAGGAGAGTGCACGATGATCCGTCTCCAGGGTGAACTTCCTCCCCAGCAAGTAGTACTTCAGGGAGTCGAGCGACCACTTGATGGCAAGACACTCCTTCTCCACCACAGAGTATCTTCCTTCATGCTCCAGGAGCTTCCTGCTAATATAAGCAATGGGTTGGAGGTTACCTGGTTCCCCTTGCAGCAACGCCGCTCCAATGGCCACGTCTGATGCATCCGTCTGGACTGTGAATGGCTGCTCAAAGTCCGGGCTCCTCAGAACGGGCTCGCTGCACAGGGAATCCTTCAGGCTCTGGAAGGCCGCCTCACAGTCCTCTGTCCATCGCACCTTGTTTGGCAGGTTCTTCCTAGTGAGGTTTGTAAGTGGGGCAGAGACAGTTGAGAAGCGAGGGATGAATTGACTGTAAAACCCCACCAGACCCATGAAGGATTTCACCTGTTTCTTGGTAGTAGGCCTCTCAGCTCTCCTGACTGCATCCACCTTCCCGACTTGTGGTTGAACGACCCCCTTCCCCAGCACAAAACCCAAATACTGAGTCTCTTGCTTGCCAAGGGAGCACTTGTCAGCACGGACGGTCAGGCCCGCTTCCTTGAGTTTGTTCAGCACAGTCTGTAGATGATGCAGATGTTCTTCCCATGAGTTGCTGTAAACTACAATATCATCAAGGTAAGCTGCTGAAAACCACTCTGTGCCTGCCAGGACTCTGTCCATCAAACGCTGGAAAGTAGCAGGTGCACCATGGAGACCAAATGGAAGGACTGTGAACTGAAAGTGTCCAAAAGGAGTTCTGAAGGCTGTGACCTCTTTACTTTCTGGGGAGAGGGGGACCTGCCAGTAGCCCTTGCACAGGTCGAGAGTGCTGATGTAGCTTGCACCTCCAATCCTCTCAACCAGATCGTCTATTCTTGGCATGGGATACCAACCCAGCTCACTTACGCTATTTACTTTTCTGAAGTCCAAGCAGAACCTCAGAGTTCCATCCTTTTTGGGGACTAAAATGATCGGACTGCTCCACTCACTGGAGGACGGCTCAATGACCCCCATTTCCCTCATCACCTCCAGCTCCCTCTTCAACACCGGCAGCAGGCGTTCTGGAACCCTGTAGATACGCTGGCGAAGAGGTGTGGGATCTTTCAGTTTGATGCGGTGGTGAGTGACCTCTGTGCGGCCCGGAGTCTCCCGGAACAGTCCCAGGGGGAAGATCTGAAGCAGCTCCCTCCTCTTCTCCTCTTCAAGGTGGCTTAGATCCAGCTGTGGCTCCCCCTCTGGTCCTGATAGGTACTGCTCCTCTGACTCCTCTTCTTCCTCCACAGCCTTGATGAACAGAGTGCACCTCACTGGTGATGGAGGGGTGGGACGAGGGTGCCATTTCTTGAGCATGTTAATGTGGAAAGTTTGTAATGGCTGCCTCCGGTCAGGCATGTGTATCTGATATGTCACCGGACCCATCTTCTGTTTGACCTGGAAGGGGCCCTGCCACTTTGCCAACAGTTTGTACTCTGACGTCGGCAAAAGCAACAGGACTTCCTCCCCAGGTTCAAAACTCCGCTGCCTGGCGGACTGGTCATACCATTCCTTCTGCTTTGCCTGTGCCTGGAGAAGGTTCTCCCTGGCGATCGCTGTGGACTTCATGAGCTGCTCCCTCATCTTCAGGACATAGGAGACGATGTTCATGTCTTGTGCTTTCCCAGACCCCTCCCAGGTTTCACGGAGTACATCCAAAGGACCTCTGACCTGGTGGGCATAAAGCAGCTCAAAAGGTGAAAAGCCCGTAGAGGCCTGGGGGACCTCCCGGTAAGCAAACAGAAGGAACGGCAGCCATTTGTCCCAATCCTTCCCAGTGTCTGACACAAACTTTTTGAGCATCCCCTTCAAAGTCTGGTTGAAACGCTCAACTAGGCCATCTGTCTGAGGGTGGTAGGGGGTGGTCCTCACTCTCTTAACCCCTAACATCTGATAGACCTGTGCGAGCGTTCGACTCATGAAGTTGGGGCCCTGGTCCGTCAACACCTCCCTGGGAATCCCTACTTGAGAGAAAAACTTAAGCAAGGCTGAGGCTACCTGCTTAGCTGTCACTTCTCTTAAAGGGAACGCTTCGGGGTATCTGGTGGCATAGTCACTAATAACCAGGATAAACCTGTTCCCCGCCTGGCTCCTCTCCAGCGGGCCCACTATGTCTACTCCTATGCGCTCAAACGGAGTACTAATGACAGGAAGTGGAATAAGGGGTACCGGGGCAGTAGCTCTCCCTGCCGTCAACTGGCATTCTGGACAGGTTTTACAGTAATCTTTGACTTGGGTATACATCCCTGGCCAGAAAAAACGTTTGGAGATTCGCATGAAGGTTTTCATGAAGCCTAGGTGACCTGCCCAAGGGATTGTGTGCCCAAGCCTCAAAACTTCCTCTCTACAGGACTTGGGAAGGACTAGCTGTCTGCCATCTTCAGACTGCCTGTAAAGAAGGTCATTCACAATCAGAAACTGCTCTCTGAGGGGCGTGACTGTGGGGCCTTTTGTCGCCTCCCTAAAGGAGTTCACAAGAGTGGAATCGTCATGCTGTTGTTTAGCAAGATCATTGGGCAATGTATGTACATCGAGCTCTGGAGCTGAAAGTTCTTGTTCTGTTGGCTGTAGCAGCTGTTCCCCAACTAGCTGCCTACGCCTCTCCAATCTGTCCTCTAGTGTGACTGTGGGCCCCACTACAACCTCTTCCCCATGAAACGGCATTAGCTGCAGTGTGTCTGCCTCAGTGTCTGGGGTGCTAGGTAGCGGCACTGCCTCAGGTGTAATGGGTGGTTCTGCCTGCTGCGTTACTGAAACCACTGGTGGAAATGTGTCAGGGACTGGCGTCACTACTACCCGTTTAGCTTTGGACCGTGTAACCGCGCCACAAAACCTTCCCCTGCTTTTATTGATGAGGTCATACAGAACTGGCAAATCTGTGCCTAACAGAATGGGACAGGGCAAGTCTGGGGCAACACCAACTTTCATGAGGTAAACTTGTTCTTCTACCTCAATGTAAACCTCAGCTGTGGGAGCCTGCTCCTTATGTCCATGGACACAAATGACGGGAACTGTTTCTCCCTCACACCACAAACCCTGAGGGATAAGCTGAGCCCTAACCAGGGACTGTGAACAACCAGTGTCTAACAGGGCCTTGTATGGTCTACCATTTAGCTGCACCGTGACCAGAGGGGAGTTTAACTGCTCCGCAGAGGGAACATTGGGCTCAGGTCTAGGGGCATAGCAGAGATTGGTGGCCTTATACTTCATGGGGCAGACAGGACGTGTATGGCCTGCCTCACCACAGTTGTAACAAACAACCTGTGTTTTGTCACTTGGTGGAGCCTTGCTCCTAGAGTACTCCTGAAAAGGCCTGCTTAATCTAGGTTGGCTAGGAGAGTAACTGGCTGGACCACCCCCCTTAACCATCCCCTCAGACTTACCCCCCGCCTGGCGCAGTCCAGCGTAGTGGTAGGCCGTTGGACCCCTGTGAGCTGAAACATAGGTGTCAACCAGCTCTGCTGCCTTTGCTGCTGTCTCAGGATCACGTTCTCTGACCCACGTCCGCACCTCTGGATGGAGAACCCTGAGGATCTGCTCCAGCACCATCTTCTCAAGGAGGTCCTCCTTGCTGGCGGTGCTGAAACCAACCCACTTGCAGAACAAGTCCTTGAGGCGGGTATACAGCTCCTGTGGGGACTCGTCCGCTGGTGTCTCCAGGGTACGAAAGCGTTGACAGTAAAAGTCTCTGTTAATTTCATATTTTCTTAAAACTGCCGCTTTTAGCCTGTCATAGTTCTGAGTGTCGGCTGGGTCCATAGCTACAAAAGCACTTCTTGCTTTACCTGTTAGCAAGGGAATTAGCCGGATGGACCAGTCCCGTTGCGGCCAGTTATAAACAGCTGCCAGTCTTTCAAAAGTTGTCAGGAAATGTTCAATGTCATCAGAGTCTTCCAACCTTACCAGCTTTGGTTCTCCCACTGGCACCCTACTCGCCCCAGGTACTGGCTGTGGTGGTAAGGACTGTGGCCTGGTTGCCTCCATGTCCAGTTGGAGCTGGTGGACCTGGTGGTTGAGGACATTAATCTTCTGCTCCTGCTTGACATTGTCCTTCTCCAACCTACTTTCCCTCTCCATCTGAAATTTCATGAAGGTTTGAAACATATTAGCCACAGTGGAGAGACTTGCCTCTTGGGAAGTGCCAATGTCCATTGATGGCTGGAAAATGTCCGTCACAGCAGCACCCCCAACGGCACCGTCTTCCTCTGTAGTCTCCACTTGCTGCTGACGTGTAGCTGGTTTTGGAGGCATCTTGGTCGCTTTTCTTCTGACACCACATGTAGAGTTGCTGAGCGACGGAGGCAAAAAAGAGATGTTTTCCAATTCAACAGCAGGTGTTTTATTTACAGAAGTGGATCCCAGCAGGTATTTACAGTGCAGATTTTGGCCAAAAAGACAAACCAAACAAAAAGATAATTGCAAAATCAAGACAAAATGAATGAAAAAGGTTAAGGCAAATTATAGGTCAAGTCTGCACTAAAAGGCAATGCTCAAGAGTGAATGCGCCTCAGCAGAAGACAAGCAGCCCAGACTGCATGTGGCCTGTCCTTCTGACAGCCAGGTATGAATCTCCCCTTGGAGCTCCAGCCTCCACCATTATATAGGAGCTGGCTCCTACCAAGAGACAGGAATTAGTATTCACAATCAATTATCACAGAGCATCACTTCACAAGCATAATGTCTCCACTATATTGAATTGAGCAATAACAATAATGATTTAAACACGTTAGAAATAATTTGGATGCTTCTAAATAAGTAAAATAGCTTTCCAACAAATCCCCATTGAACCCCCCTGCTCCTTTACCACACTTGGCCCGACCCCCCGGGAAACCGTCCATAAAAGGAGGTGAGAGACTCCGCCTCTGGTTTTCCGGTCTAAATCAGAGGATCGTCCACTGCAGCCAGGAACAAGGTGACAAACAATTTGTGAACATGCTTTAATAAATAACATTTAATTGCACAGACTAAATGTCTCTTTGTCATTAATTCATATTGCAACGTTCTGTGTAAAAATGCAAGACTACAGCTGTGTTGTTTATGTGCATGCATTTATGAATGAATCAATGTTACTTCGCGCCCTTGGACTTCAAACAAAGAGAGAGAGAAGCGCGACATGGGAGAGAGAGAGAGAGAGAGACACAGCACCGTCACGGCAACATGGACACTTCTATGCCGGCAAGATGTCATTAGAAATGGTCATGGAGCATGTGTATGTGTGAGAGTGTGCACCTTACTTTATAGGGCACGGGCTAGCCCCGTGACAGTTGGTGTCGTCATTTTTGTGGTAATGTGCAATTTAGTGATGCTACACGTACCAATTTGCAGGTTAAAGGATGAGAGTGTATTTGAAAGATAGAGGGATACTGTGTGGGAGTGTAGCTGAACGAATATGTTGATTGAAAATATGGTGGGACTGTGCAGGTATGCATATAATTTATTGTTAATCATTTCTTGTAGTATCTCATAATTCCGTGCGGCACTTTGTCTTACTTAGTTTTTTGTGTGCTGTTGTAAAAAAAGAAAATAGTACAAGTTATTTAAGGGTTCTAGAATGCCCTGGTACTTTTACTATTGTCCTAATATTACATAAAGAAGTACAAATAATGGAAATCTGGGTTTAGGCATAGCTGCCATGATGGTTAACCTCTTGGTGGGGTTGTTCTTCAACGCCCTTGTGGCCTGGGTCCTCTGGTACTTCTTCAACTCCTTCCAGGATCCCCTGCCCTGGAGTCAATGCCCACTTAATGATAACCACACCGGTATGTAACAGGGACCTCACCAGAACTTCACAGGAGCCTCCTGATATATATACAAAATGCATAAAATATATTTCAATAAAATGTATTTATGAATTGTATCTATCTAAAAAAAATAAGGTTTGATGAACATCACTATTATTAATAGTCTTTTTAATCTCTTAAAAATTTACATTTTCATCTGAGAATTTTTTTTACAGTCAATTTAATTAAAGGGAATAGTCATGTTCAATCAAACATTTTTTTAGATAGATGTCTGCTGACTTGTTGATTGTTGCTCTCTATTACTACCATTTGTCTTGTCCTTCTCCATTACATTACAGCCTATAATGAGGAGTGTGTGGAGAGCACTCCAGTGAACTACTTCTGGTACCGTGAGACTCTGAACATCACACCTGACATCGATACCAGCGGCTCCCTGCAGTGGTGGATGGTGGTCTGTCTGGCCACCGCCTGGTGTCTGCTCTACATCTGCTTCATCAGAGGCATCAAGAGCATGGGAAAGGTGGGTGGTGTAGAGGAGGTGTAAGTACTGTAACAGATCATGATACCCAGACTCAAATCATGACATGGTCACCTGAAGCTCACACACATGGTTACAACCAAGATGGTATTGCTGTTGTGTACTCTTTCACATCTGAGATTAGTCAAAAATAGTCACATAAGGTTTCCCCCATTTTTTTATGCTCATTTACATTTCTCCAGGCTGTGTATGTGACAGTTACATTCCCTTACCTGGTACTGACTATTTTCCTGGTGCGTGCTCTCACTCTACCCGGAGCCGCTGATGGACTGGTCTACCTCTTCAATCCTAAGGTAAAAATACAAATACAATTTCAAAATACATGAACACACACTATCGTTCCCACCAAATGTATTGAGTTATTTTTAGTATTTGTAGCAATAGCAGTAATAGTGTTTGCAGAAGCAGACAATAGTACTGTCATAGTAGTGGATTATTATTATGATTCTTATTATTTGTGGTAATAACAACATTATTAGTATTTCAATCATGAGAGACCAGTTGGTAAGATTTAACAAGCGGCTTTATTCAGCAAATGGCATGGCAACTACTTTGGCGTATGACTCCATTGTAAGATGACGCTCCTCTTGTGGTGGTGGTGGGGGGAAGGGGGGGGGGGGGGGGCATTTGTATAGGCTAGAATAGAGAATCCCACAACTTGCAGCTGGCCTCTTGCAGCAGGCGCAAATAATTTGACTATACTTTCTGGCCTTTAAACTTTGGCGTCTTACAGCAACTCACAGCTGGCGCTTCCCAACTTGGCCTTGGTTATCCCCCCCAAAAGGAAGAGCTAATTTCCAATGATTAATTGAGATCAATCCGTTACTTTGTCTCACTTCTGGCCTTTCAACCTTGGCACTTGTCTTACCTCGCCAGACGCCTCTTACAGCTACTTCCTGCTGACACGATGAAATTTAGAACCACTTCAGCAAATGGCATGGCAACTACTTTGGCGTATGACTCATTCTATGATGGCGCTCCTCTCGTGGCGAGAGGGAGGCATTTGTATAGGCTAGGATAGAGAATCCCCCTGAGAGGGGGGCATCTGTATAGGCTAGGATAGAGAATCGCCCGGTATATGACTCCATTGTAAGATGACGCTCCTCTCGTGGTGAGAGGGGGGCATCTGTATAGGCTAGGATAGAGAATCTCCCCCCTTGGGGGATTCTTCAGGAGTCAAGATGTGGTGGTGGACTGGGGAGGTGGGTGGGGCGAAACGACAGCTTCAGAGGAGACGAACAGCCGTGATGCCGGCTGCTGCTATGATCCAGCCGAGGAGGGAGGTGAGGTAAAACCCTCGCTATATGTACTAGGATGAACTGACGTCAACTGACGTCGTAACTGATGTCATACTTGACTGACGTCACGGGCTGATCAGATATGAGAATATGGCGGCCTTCATGATTGAAATTCGGTCTCTGCAAACCACACTAGATCTTGTTTTAGTAGGCCTACTAGTATTATCTTGTTCACTTTCTCTTCTGGATTGCAGGGGGCATTAAAGCCAAGATGTTTGTCCTCTACCCTCCTCTACGCGGCCTGATGATCTAGTTTGGTGGTGGGACTCTGTCCCGGTGTTGTGTTGTGTATGTGTGTGTGTAACTGTAAGGTCTGTGTGTGTTTTGGGCATAACAGCCAGACCTAAAACCACGTAACAGCCTGACCTAAAACCATGTAACAGCCAGACCTAAAACCACGTAATAGCCTGACCTAAAACCATGTAACAGCCAGACCTAAAACCATACCAGGCAGGCCTGAAACCACATAACAGCCAGACGTAAAAACCATGTAACAGCCAGACGTAAAACCATGTAAAAGCCAGACGTAAAACCATGTAACAGCCAGACGTAAAACCATGTAAGAGCCAGATGTAAATCCATGTAACAGCCAGACGTAAAACCATGTAACAGCCAGACGTAAAACCGGTAAAACCACGTAAGAGCCAGATGTAAATCCATGTAACAGCCAGACGTAAAACCATGTAAAAGCCAGACGTAAAACTGGTAAAACCACGTAAGAGCCAGATGTAAATCCATGTAACAGCCAGACGTAAAACCATGTAACAGCCAGACGTAAAACCGGTGAAAACCATGTAAGAGCCAGATGTAAATCCATGTAACAGCCAGACGTAAAACCATGTAACAGCCAGACGTAAAACCATATAAGAGCCAGATGTAAATCCATGTAACAGCCAGACGTAAAACCATATAAGAGCCAGATGTAAATCCATGTAACAGCCAGACGTAAAACCATGTAAAAGCCAGACGTAAAACTGGTAAAACCACGTAAGAGCCAGATGTAAATCCATGTAACAGCCAGACGTAAAACCATGTAACAGCCAGACGTAAAACCGGTGAAAACCATGTAAGAGCCAGATGTAAATCCATGTAACAGCCAGACGTAAAACCATGTAACAGCCAGACGTAAAACCATATAAGAGCCAGATGTAAATCCATGTAACAGCCAGACGTAAAACCATATAAGAGCCAGATGTAAATCCATGTAACAGCCAGACGTAAAACCATGTAAAAGCCAGACGTAAAACTGGTAAAACCACGTAAGAGCCAGATGTAAATCCATGTAACAGCCAGACGTAAAACCATGTAACAGCCAGACGTAAAACCGGTGAAAACCATGTAAGAGCCAGATGTAAATCCATGTAACAGCCAGACGTAAAACCATGTAACAGCCAGACGTAAAACCATATAAGAGCCAGATGTAAATCCATGTAACAGCCAGACGTAAAACCATATAAGAGCCAGATGTAAATCCATGTAACAGCCAGACATAAAACCACGTAAAAGCCAGATGTAAATCCATGTAACAGCCAGACGTAAAACCATGTAACAGCCAGACGTAAAACCGGTAAAACCACGTAAGAGCCAGACGTAAATCCATGTAACAGCCAGACGTAAAACCGGTAAAACCACGTAAGAGCCAGAGGTAAATCCATGTAACAGCCAGACGTAAAACCATGTAACACCCTGGGCCCGGGCCGTGTGGTATCAGTCAGTCAGCCGTGGCCTCTGTGTCACGGAAGTGACATTTGGGCCGAAGCCCCGATGTCACTTTCGTGACACAAAATGTGACGCAAATCGTGGCTTAGACACCGGCTGCCCGCCCGTCCACCTAGGCAATTTGATTCTAGGATGACACATATATTCTTCATAACCCTAACCCTGTCATTTCTCCCTCAGTGGGAGACTCTGATGAACCCCCAGGTGTGGCTGGACGCTGCCACACAGATCATCTTCTCGAACGGGGTGGCCTTTGGAGGTCTCCTTGTTTTCGCCAGTTACAATCCCCTAAAGTTAGTGTCCAATGAGGACAGTTACAATCCCACAATGACCAATGCAATTGCATTAACTTCCAGTAATAAAAACAAAAGCAATATTAATAATAATAATTTCATTTGTTCTTCACTTCATTTGTTCAAATCTATTTGAGGTAAGAGTGTGTTGTAAGTGGTTTTGTGTCAAAGCACTGCCTAAAATGTAAATGAAAAACTCTTTTTCCCTTTCACATTTTGTCTATCAGTAATGACTGTGAGAGGGATGCAATTGTGGTGGGACTGGTGAACAGTGCCACGTCCCTCTATGCCTCCATCTCCGTCTTTGCCATCCTTGGGTTTAAAGCAAACTCCAACTACAATACCTGTGTTGACAGGTATGTGAATGTAATATTTCAACATAATCCCTAGCTGCTGTTTTTGACTCACAAACTATAAACTGATCTGTATATTGCATTATTTGCAGCAACATCTTGGCTCTGACCAACCAGTTTGAGATTTCAGACCAGAACATAAGAGCAGACAACTATGATCATTGGTTCGAATACCTGAATGGGACATTTCCAGATGAGGTCTCCAGTTTGAACTTGAGGCACTGCAATCTGCAAACTTTCCTCGACCAGGTAATGTAACTTTACAAACTAGAAAAGTGCACTCAGTAAAGTGCAGATCTCCGCTACACCTAACCATAACCAAACCTAGACCAAAACCCAACTGCTACAGTAAACACTATTCAGTGGTTCCCAAACTTGTTAAAGTTCTGTACCTCCCCAAACGTTCAACCTCCTGCTGTGTACCCCCTCTACCTCCACAGGCAGCCAACTCGCATACAATGTCACATTTGAAGACATGACACTGTTATTAACTATTAATAATTATTATTACTGAGGGATCATGAATCCAGTTGTTTGTGTCGTCCGTCAAATTGATAAAACTGTGCCGTTTGCTTGCATCTGTATTTTCATGCTTCTACATTATTTTACTCGCTCTTTATTTTTCATCCTCCTCCCACAGAGTGCATCAGGTACTGGCCTGGCATTTATTGTGTTCACTGAGGCGGTGTTAGAGATGCCAGGCTCTCAGCTATGGGCCGTACTGTTCTTCGCCATGCTCTTCAGCTTGGGTCTATCAACTATGATTGGAACCTTGGAAGCCCTCCTCAGTGTCCTCCAGGATCTAAAAATGGCACCCAAGTGGATCCCCAATGAGCTCTTCACAGGTACCAGTTAGCAGTGGTCTCTTGGTACATTTTGTCCAAATGTGAGGTGCTTAAAAATGCGTGTAATACTGTTGAGGAAGACATACAGCTTGTGAGCAGAGATCTAAAAGTCTTGAAAAGTAGTCTTGAAATGATTTTTGCATTCAGTACTGCTCTTGATTAAAGTTAGCAAGTTATCTAGCTAGAATCTTATACGAGCGCGAACGGAAGACAATGTTTTGTTTTGTTTTGTTTTTAATAAGAGACAACATACGTTGAGGTAAACAATGTATACTGTATATAAACGATATACATTATATTGTAGCTTTCGGTGTGTGTGTGTGTGTGATTATTAAATGTTAGAAAGGCAAGGCTAATTCACATACACACACACACATACACACACACACACACACACACACACACACAAAATGATTCAAAAGATACGATTCAAAACGTTCCCTTTTTTGTCCGAATCCCCATAACACAAGTCTTGTGATTAATCCCAACAAGAACGTGTTTGGATCAAACACATACTATGTGCATGCACTATGTGTACAGTACATGTGATCAAACACACATGGGCACATGGTATCTGCTTGTGTTCAGTCTACATCTGGATACCATATATCTCCATCAACCTGTAAGGACTCCCTGTATTCGTACTGCAAATCTTCTCTCTCTCTATTTCAGCATTAGTCTGCTTGATATGCTTCCTGTTGTCTCTGATCTTCACCCTGGGTTCGGGGAACTACTGGTTGGAAATCTTTAATTCCTATGTGGGCTCTGTCCCTTTGCTCATCATCGCCTTCGTTGAGGTCATTGCGGTGATCTATGTCTACGGACTGACGCGGTAACGCTGCTTTTCCTGTTGTGTTCTCTCCTCTCTGTCGCCCTCTTTTGACTAAAGAAATTACCGTACTTGATGTTTGTATTGCGATCATTTCTGCTCTACAGTTTCAGTGAGGACATCCGCTTCATGACCGGGAGAAAACCCAACATCTTCTGGAAGGTCTGCTGGGCGTTTATTAGTCCTCTGATTTTGCTAGTGGTCTTGGTAGCCTATGTTGCTGTCCAGACACAGAAGAAGCCCACCTATTCTGCATGGAACCCTAACCATGTAAGACTTAAAGACTATACACGCCTAATTTAAAGCCTGCAGGGTCACTCACCCTATTAGCCTGTTGTTTTGACCAGTAGCAAAGTTAGAAATTATTGGATGCAATGTCATGGATGTTAATGTCATGTTAGAGACGTAAAGACAAGAAGAAACTCCTGAGAAAGAGAGAGAGAGCGAGATAGAGAACACAGCTCAGATGCCATCTACTGGTGTTTTTTCCCATCTGCCCCTCAACATCGCAGGAGAAGGGATGATGCCTGTGGCAAAAACGGGGACACATCCTTCTTCTGCGCCTGGAGGTCCCAGCCAGGAGGCAGCAGTCCTCCCCCAGTGACATCTTCCAATTACCATGAGTACCATAGTGCAGAGGCAAGACCACCATTCTCAGGCTGCCCCCCTCTGTCCCCCAGCACCTCCAATTGGGCAGTTTCTTTCGAGTTGCCTCCCGCTGAGTCGATCAGCCACTAGGAAATTCAGTGGTGGAGAGGGCCGATGCAATGTACGAGCGCTTTCTAGCCTCCGCTCCACAGCTCCGTGCCCACCCCTGCATGGAATTTTAGCAGGAGTGGTGGAACGGCTGTGTTCTAACCGAATGGATGGTCAAAACACATCGATTGGGTTCTGTACTCCAGTTTCACTGTGCCCCGCCAGCCATTGCTCACATCCTCACCGGAGAGCATCGCTCTCTTTCACACTCTTTCATGAACACACATGTGCACACACACACACACACACACACACACACACACACACGCGCACACGCACACACACACACAGACACACACACACACACACACACACACACGCACACACGCACACACGCACGCACACGCACACACACACACACACACACACACACACACACACACGCACACAGATATAAGCAGCTCTCTCACAGGAGACTCAGAAACTGTTACAGCTCAGCTACACCGGCTGTGTTGCTGTTCCCTCCATTTATAAGTTGTATAAGTATGTAATGTGAATAGGGCACTCCTGAAAAAGAGCGCATTGCTCTCAGTGAGGCTCCCCTGTATAAATAAAAGTTAATTAATTAATTAATTAAAATAAATTGTGCCTGAAGAGTCCGATCAGATACGCAGCCATTTTTTTTTAAATTCTAACCTCCTCCATATGCTGGGAGAGGTTGTATCGTCTGTGCTAAGTGCATGAAATGGCATGTTATGTGCACAGATATGCTGAGATGCACATAGCCATGGGGGTGTATTGGCTTGCAAGCCCTTGTCTAAACAGAGGCTGGCTCACATGATGTTGGTTTGTGAAGGCAATTCACAAGCTTATATGCTAGTGGGCAGTTACAATGCACTGATTTGACTCTTCTCAGACTACAAGTACTCATAGTGCTTTGGAGCAAAGACTAAAGATTAAAGATGAGATACAGCAGTTTCCTGTGTCACCATTACCTAGATGTTTTGCAGCACAGCTTGAGTAGTGTGTCAGCAGTCCTAATGCTATATAGCCTGACCCAATCAGTTTCAACATGGGACGTCTCCCAAAGCACAAGATATTGTTCCATCAACCCTGTGTGTTGGTAAATACATGTGTATTATGTCTTTAGTAAATTGTTTATTCTTATTCAATATCTCTATCAGGTGGATTTCCCCAAAGCAGAAGTGACGCCTTACCCAGACTGGGTGTTTGCCATCATCGTCATCCTCTCCGCGCTGCCTGTAGCTCCCATTCCCCTGGTAGCTCTTTACAGACTGATCTGCTGTGGGATCTTCAGGAGGTCCTCTGAAGTCTCTCACAACAGGCCCAAGCCTTATGCCAACGACGGCTATGCTGTGGATACATAGTTTACTTCGCTTCAGAGCCACTCATCAACATAATCAAATACCTAAAATGCCATGTCGTGATTTTGTATTTGTATTTTGCTCAAAACCCTTTTGTTTACCATTTGTCTCTGTAATTAGTAAATTAAATTAAATGTAATTCCACAATAACATTATATATATTTGAGTAAAAATTCAATTGAAAATGCAATAATACAATTTTGCATTAATACATTTGGCCTCCGTACATAGTGGTTTAAATTTGTGTTGTGATTTCTGTCAGCCTCTAGTGGTCAGAAGATTTGCTTATTGTAGCTTTAAAGCTGCTGTAAGCGATATTGTTTTGTTAAAATAAGTGTTAAATAGCTCTATATTCTGACAGCAGTCACTGTTATACAGTGTTTGGCCAGTAACATGGCTCTCCCCCTCGCTCTCCTTTGCGGTAAACAGACGAGAACATTTTCTGGTATCCCATCCCACTTTATCCAATCCAGAACAATCTGACGACTAATAAAACTCTGGGACAGAGAGCTCCAAGACAACCGCTTCCGTCTATGCAGATATGTTTGTAGGCCCTTTTCACAACAACCGTTTTGAGGTGGTAAAACAGGAAGTACAGCAGGTGTAACCAATAACATTAATGAGGGCCCTGGCACTGGAACACCGTCCTAAATGGAATGAAACCATCATTAATGGTATTGGTTACACCTGCTATACTTCCTGCTTTACCACCGCAAAACGGCTGCTGTGAAAAAGGTTTTATGGCCAGTGCTCCCCTATCCATTATCCAGGTCCCTTACAGTCCCCATCAAATAAATTGTAGGCTAATTGCCTGCCCCGAATATTAATGTTGATTATTATCATGTAATTGTGATTATTATGATATGATGTTATTAGGAAAGCAAGAAGAAGCAGCCTGGTCTTCTCCCAGAGAGCCAGGTAACACTGTGCATATTGGTGCATCATATCATATTGGTGTATGGAGAAGGTACGAATGCATAGCAAAGGTATTCAATAGAATACTGGTGGCATTTTTTCTTGTTCTTTGCCATTTTGCTGATATGTTGCTTGCAGTTTTCCAACATACATAAAGAAAAAAGTGAAGAAAGTATTACTTTTGTGCGGGTCACAGGTCAACAGAGGGCACATAGGCAAATTAAACCTGGTATATGTCCATGTTTTCACAATTCCTTTTATATACATATTATTATATTATAATTTATAAGATAAGATAACATAAGCTAATATTATATTAATGAAGACTTCAAAGTTCATGGCTAGACAAAACTATTTTAGAACACTGCAGAAAAGCTGCAGCAGTGTAAACATCTCAGCTGGAATCAAGCTCGCTGTGACTCAGCTTGGCAGGTGTCTGTTTTTACAATACTGTATTAGAAAATGTCTTTTATTTATGTTTATTGTGATTGTAAAATTTGTGTCAATATGCGTTGGCAACAGTGTATTGTATGCAGTCATGCCAATAAAGCCACTTTAATTGAATAGTGTTGAAGTGTGTCCGGATGCTAGACGCTAAGTTGCTTTCATAGGAAGTCCGACAGCAGAATATCCCTCTTGTAAATTTGCCATTTCCAGGATTCACACTTTAACAAACCCCTCCTACGGGTTAATCCATGGGGTTAATCAGATCCGCTTCAAACTAAATCAGATGATGTTTGTCACATAAGGCTGAATTCCTGTTGCTAGTAGGCGGTACTACCCAAGTGGGGGCATTAAGGCAGCAATACATTTACTGGAGGTTGCCCGACATGCTTATGCACTGTCATGAATAGGCTAGCGGACATTGCACGAAGGAGTTAATTATCATTTCATGTGTCCACTATGTGGCGCTAGAGAACACCCACTAATTATATGTCATGTTGTTGTATATCATAGACCGCACCATGTGATGTAAATCGGATGATGTTTGTCACATAAGGCTGACTTCCTGTTGTCTTGCCAGTAGGTGGCGCTATGACTGTAACTGAATATTGGCATGTAGATGTCTTCAGGCCGGGACTCTCATCAAAGATGTGACGCTTGGGGCAGATGTGACCATGTACAGTCAAGTTACAAACACCAAAGGCCCCATTGTTCTTCTAAGGGTTTTATTAGGGCCAGAGCACCGAGTGGTAACAGAATCAGCTAACAGAATCCTAAAGGTTTGGGGTCAGGCTTAGCTGAGTAAACACCCAATCTCAGGAATGTGGGGTCTATTAACTTTACTGACTCTCACCGGCAGTGTTTTAGGATCAAACACACCTGCAGTGAAAGTCAATGGCGTTTTTTTTTTAACTTTATGTTTATTGAGTACATTTCAGCATATAAACACACCTTCCCGTTATTACATTTTATTTTATTTTTTTAGTTCTTCCAAATAAAATTCAAAAATTACAATCTGTGTAGATTTCTTTTAACTAAATGTCCTCATTTTCCAACCTTTCCCCCAAGCCCATCCAAACATCCATACTCCACATCTCTCAACATCCACTCTCCCAGCTGTCAATGGCGGTTTTTAATACAGATTTTAGTTACATTTGCTATCATCTTTTTAAGGACCTAGCAAATTTGAAACACTTCAAAGAAACATTCTGAATAAGCACCGTCTTCCTATGATGTATTTAATTTCTGGAGGGAAACAGTGTCACCTAATGGCTCAATCAAGATGACAGACAGCAGATGACCACTCATAATCCCAAAGATTTTGTTCTATTTTAATCTTTCTCTGTTCGCTGGCCTGAGGCAATTAAGTCTTGAATTGAGTCCATTAGCTGATGATGTCTGATGCCTGTAACTATCTATCTACCCCCTCCTCTGGGTGCGTTCCTCATCCCCTACCTGACAGTGTTGGTATTTGAGGGTCTTCCCAACCCGCACTTTCTACCTCTACCTCACATTGTTAGTTCTATCTATATAGATCCAGGTCTCTGAATAAAGCAGAGAAAATCATCTCTGACTCCAGGCACCCTCTGTGCACAGCCTTTGTTTGACCTGTTACCTTCTGGGCGTAGGTTTCACCAGCCAGCCTTCTCAAAGAACAGGTCAAGACAATCATTCATACCGCAGGTGATTAAATCCCTGAACGCAAAGGTCAAATGCTAATAAGTACAATAAAGTACCCACCTACCTACCTACCTACCTACCTAACGACCTCTCCCTGTAGTCTACCTGCACTACCGGTACGACCAGAATGACCTCTACTGGAGCTGCCTATAGGACAGAGAGGAAGCTGGTAGGAAGCCTAGAATAATTACAGTCTCTGTCTGCTGAATGATACTAAGTATCATTAAGGAGTAAAACAGTTGCAGATACAGGCATAAAGGAACATAATGTCGGATAACTGAGAGGACACCTTGTTTCAAAAACAAGGAACAGGCGGGCATTCCCAGAACATGTAAGGACAAGGACAAGGATGTACCAGGAGCGCCAAGGGTACATAAGGTACATCGGAAATCAGGAAAGAGATCTTTCAAATGCTGCCTTCTGGGAGTAAGGTAAGTTCTGTGACCAAAGCGGTTCCAAGTGAATCTGTTGGTGATCAGGATTATGAGAGGACAGTTAATAGTGACCTTTTAATACTGCTGTGAACTTTTATTGAAACTAATGTATACTGATGCTCTGTACTGATGCTCTGCGATTACAGTGTGCTCATGCTTGACACAACCACTCTAGTTATATTGCTACTCATTGCACTGATTTCCCTGCCATTATAGTTACTTGTTGCATTACACATCATTATTGTTCAAGACATCATATGATTGAATTTGTTTATAGCTTATTGCCATTAACATGTGTGAAATCATTTTAGCCTCTTTTGAAAATATATTTTCACTTTGCCTCTTTATCATGTTGCTTGATTGAGAACTGAAGTGCTTCTTGGTGGCTCCTAAACCTCTAGTAGGCCACCACTGGGTTATCCATTAAACTTATTCCTGGTAAACTTTCCTTGGTATATTTCCACTGTCTTAGTGACATTCAATCACAAAGGAACATCTCTTTAGGACGTCTCTAGAAGCTAGAAAACACCAACATTGATCCAACTGAAGCTGAGGATGGCAGATTTAGGAGGCCCAAAGAAAGAAGAGAGGCCCAGGTGGGCCAACAAGACCCAGTACCTGTTGTCCTGCATTGGATTTGCTGTGGGAGTGGGCAACGTGTGGCGTTTTCCCTACTTCTGTCAGATCCACGGAGGAGGTGAGACATGGTTCAAATAGCATTAGCATCATTTAGTAGCACTTTTGCATAGCTTTATTTGAGAGCTTTTCTACGACTTGATTAAGAATATCTGAACTATAACATTTAATGATTACATTGTGTATTCTGTGCACACTATCAGTGATTCAGACCGATTCAGACAGTAGCAACTTACTAAATAGCCTATTATCATTATGATTGCACATTTCTTTGATTCTTTGATGATCAATCATATTCGGTCTCTGGACCTGGGTGTGGATTTTCATTCAGCTTGCTCATAAAATTCACAGCCACGGCCAAGTGTAGACTCAATGGTTACTACTAGGTTTAACCACCAAGGATCACCAATATTGAATAGTGGAGGTAAGGGTGCCCTATTGCTGTACACGTTCCAACAGGATAACCCAGAATGGGATCCGTGCTCTATACAAAAATATATTTTAATGACAATAAATGTATTGGGCAAAAAGGATCAGAGTATGAAATGCGCACACTGTTTGATCAACTCTGAGTCACAGCATTAGGGCATGAAGGGAAGGAGTCAGGGAAACTAAACATCCAAACATGATATCAAACCAAGCAGGGCCTGACCAGTGACCACTAGGGCCTAGTAACAACAAGCACCATAAACCCATACACTTACAGCTCCTTATAGCAGAGCTAACTGCCTAGCCCCCTGTATTGGCCTAGTAGTCAGCACAATGTCCCAAAGAAAAATAACAAAGAAAATAAAGCAAAACATGTAACGGGATTACATAATCAGATTACAAAAAAATGGTAACTGTAATCTCTTACAGTTACAGATTAAAAAAAAATCAAAATTACAGTTACATTTAGTAGAAATTGGGATTACTAGCAGGATTACTAAACCAGACTTGTTTGTGTCTGTTTGCGAGTATGTTTTGGGGGTGATTAGTATGGTTTCATTGGCTATTGTTCCACAGTTTCGGCCAGTGAACTGCTTGTGTTGTTGTTGATGGGGGGTGCTTGGCCGACAGCTATTGTAATGGATGTAGG
The DNA here is from genome assembly GCF_964638095.1 of Poromitra crassiceps. Lineage (NCBI taxonomy): Eukaryota > Metazoa > Chordata > Actinopteri > Beryciformes > Melamphaidae > Poromitra > Poromitra crassiceps. Next base: position 38,129,573 of record NC_139643.1, on the reverse strand, counting down.
TTACCTGGTCGCTGACAGGCTACCTGACTGTCAGCAATATATATATACAGTACATACACATGTATATACTGTATATATATATATATATATATATATATATATATATATATATATATATAAATATATATACACACATATATATATATAAATATATATATATATATATATATATCACTGAAGCGAATACATCAGGGGAAGACAGGAAGACAGCCTCAGTGATAGTGTGGCCATCCTAGTTTATCCTCTTTCCCCTGGGTCCTAGTGTCAATGTATTCTCTACTTTAATCCCTTGGGTTTTTTGGATCCTAATACTAAATCTGTCACATCGACATGGAGATCAATTAAACCAGAGACTCTGAAACCTACCTGTGATAATTAATCCATACTATGATAATAGAATTACCAATGTTTATGATGGGCTTGTGCTGTGTGCACTGTCATTACAAAATAATAACACTTACTGTGCATCTCAATGTCTGTTGTATTAAAAAAAAAGCGATAGAAATCCCTCACCACCACTGTTCTTCTGCAGGTGCGTTCCTCATCCCATACCTGATAGCTCTGGTGTTTGAGGGTCTTCCCCTGCTCTACCTGGAGCTGGCTATAGGGCAGAGGCTCCGCATGGGCACCGTTGGCGTCTGGAAGTCCATCTCACCATTTCTGGGTGGAGTCGGTAGGTAGATCTAAATGACAATAACAACACAATGATTGCATGATGTTATTGGCATGAGTGCATGAGGATGAACCTGTGGATGTGAGTATGTTTAAACATGCACTGTGTAGCATTTTTAAACTTCAATCAAATTAATTCTGATGCCTTGGTAAAATTACTGATCATAAAAACACTGTTGTTGGCTTGATGTACTGCAAATAGCAGCTGTGCTATACTGTACATGTTGTCCTGAGCACATTCCGTATGTCAGTTTACATGGCAGCTAGAATAATGATACTTTCTGTTTAGGCATAGCCACCACGGTGGTTTCCTTCTTGGTGTGTATGTTCTACAACGCCATTGTGGCCTGGGTCATCTGGTACCTCTTCAACTCCTTCCAGGACCCCCTACCCTGGAGTCAATGCCCACTTAATGATAACCACACCGGTAGGTACAGTAGAAACAGGAACCTCACCAGAACTTCAGAGGAACCTCCTCATATACAGTATATTCCAAATGTATTATACAATATGCATTCAAAAAAGTAGTTGCGCTCAATTTATCACATTTTCTCAAATTCTGAAGACTTTGCATGTGAATTGAAGAATTACAATGACACACTGCGGATGGAAAAAGATTCTCTGACCCTTGGGCTTACGAAATCCCTTCAAAACCAACTGTGTATTTTTAAAAATTCATGGTCAAGAAATGTAATGCCATGCACTGAAGAAATAGAACATGGTTTAATTACCTAATTCCATTTAACATTACTTAGGGGTACGGTGGCGCAGTCAGTAGCGCTGTCGCCTCACAGTTAGAAGGTCCTGAGTTCGATTCTCGCCTGGGACGCTGTGGGCGCTGGAGTTGTGACCCCCCCATATCTTCAGTGCCTACTGCCCAGGTGGGCTATCTCGTCGAAAGGGCCTTTCTGTGTGGAGTTTGCATGTTCTCATGCATGTTCAATAAGGTCAGATTTGGACTCACTTAACACATTGACTGCCAGCCGTTTTTTTTTGCTGTAGGTAGCTTCTGCCAAGCCGTTTTTTGAGGATTCTGGCTCATTTTACAAGAGCCGAGGATTCGTTTCAGCTTGGACTTTTATGGCTGTTTCCAATTTGGTGCTATTTTGCAAGGCAAAATGGCCTGCTGCTTGTCACCAGCCTCACTGCCCCGCTGCCGCTGTGCCTGGCTGTGCCTGTCTGCGTGGCCGCTCCCCGAGGAAGCCCGGCTGGACTCGCCCGCCTCCCGGAGCCCTGGCCGAGAGCTCCGATGAAGCCCCTGCGACTCTGGTCATATTTACGCTGCGTGCCTCAAAGTGTGCTCCATCCGCAATCCACGATGCAAGTTTGCAATCCCGCACCGCCAGCAATCAACGCGAAAACGAAAGCGCCTCCGCCAATCCATTTTCATGAGAATGGAAATGGATCACACTGCTTTTTGCTTGCCTTCCTACTTCCTTGTCGCCACTTAGTGGGTCGGTGGAATGGGTTGTACACGTTGTACACGTCCAATACTTATATAAGATATGTAAAAGGGTTAGATGCACAACCCCCCGTTAAAAAAAAAAAATCGATGCCAAGGACGTGTTTACACGTTGTTGGCAGTCAACAGCTGGATTCTGAAAACGTGTTTACACGTTGTTGGCAGTGAATGTGTTAAGTTAAGTAAAGTAGGTAAGGTATAGTAAGTGATACATTCCCATACATCTACCATTTGTCTTGTCCTTCTCCATTACATTACAGCCTATAATGAGGAGTGTGTGGCAAGCACCCCAGTGAACTACTTCTGGTACCGTGAGACTCTGAACATCACACCTGACATTGCAATCAGCGGCTCCCCGCATTGGTGGATGGTGGTCTGTCTGGCCACCGCTTGGTGTCTGGTCTACATCTGCTTCATCAGAGGCATCGAGACCATTGGAAAGGTGGGTGGTGGTGTAGAGGTGGTTAATACCCATCCTCAAATCATGACATGGACACATGACTTCAGCAATCTCACACAAAAGGCTCAGACCAAGATAGCATTGTTATTGCTCAGATTAGTCAAAACAGTAACGTCCTATAACAAGAATGTTAAGTCTCTGTGAGTGAGTGAGTAGAAATTGTGTTGGCCACAGCTATGCCATCTTACATGCGATCGTGCTGAATCTTTCAGGAAGCCTAAAGAGGTAATTAGGGCAGATTAGGCTGAATTTGCGACGGCTGCGCAGATCAATGGCCGGATTTGTGATGCTGCACAATGGCTGCGCAGCCACACAGGGAGGCGCATCACTGTTCTGCATGGAGGCTCCATACACAAAGTACAGGGGATGTCATTGTGTACCTGAGATAATTTAGGCTATATTTAAATGAAAGTTACCTTTAAAACAGCTTTATTAGTAAATGATGAGCATGATAAGGTTGTTGGTTAAAATGCAACATTTACACTCGATACACTGCAAGAGTATTCCACTAGTGAGGATAGAGGATAGGATACAATAGGATACGTAAATATGGGCAGACAATATTAGAGAGTATTTGAATGTACTGTATTTAGTAGTATATGTTTCTGTTTGAGAGTATTCCTGGTGTAGAATTACTAAAGATAATAATTATTTGCATACTTTTTGTCTCAAGTCTGCTGCTGATAAACTATTGCGGGCGTCTCTTCTCAGAAAATGATCATGGAACTAATCCTTAAATGTACTTTTCTCCAGGCTGTGTATGTGACCGTTACGTTCCCTTACCTGGTACTGACTATTTTCCTGGTGCGTGCTCTCACCCTACCTGGAGCCACTGATGGACTGGTCTACCTCTTCACTCCTGAGGTAACCGCAGCCATATATTCAAAATACATGATCACACAATCGTGTCCACCAAATGTATTTAATTATTAGTAGCTCCCTTTTCTTCATAGGACATATTCTTCATAACCCTAACCGTGTCATTTCTCCCTCAGTGGGAGACTCTGAAGAACCCCCAGGTGTGGCTGGACGCTGCCACACAGATCTTCTTCTCTCTCTCTGTGGCCTTTGGAGGCCTCATTGTTTTCTCCAGCTACAATCCTCCAAAGTTAGTGTCCAATGAGGACAGTTACAATCCCACAATGACCAATGAAATTCTATTAACTTCTAGTAAGAAAAGATCTTTCACATTCATGGGTAGCCGACTAATCAAATCTATTTTAGGAAAAGCTGTGACCCATGGCCTTCCAGTTGGTTGCTTATAACACTTGTAGGCATTTAAACCTATTCTACTAATGAAGTACAATGAACTGCCTAAAATGTAAAATATAATACTGTACTACTATAATAATAATAATAAATAATAATAATATAATACTCTTTCACATTTTGTCTATCAGTAATGACTGTGAGAGGGATGCAATTGTGGTGGGACTGGTGAACAGTGCCACGTCCCTCTATGCCTCCATCTCCGTCTTTGCCATCCTTGGGTTTAAAGCAAACTCCAACTACAATACCTGTCTTGACAGGTATGTGAATGTAATATTTCAACATAATCCCTAGCTGCTGTTTTTGACTCACAAACTATAAACTGATCTGTATATTGCATTATTTGCAGCAACATCTTGGCTCTGACAAACCAGTTTGAGATTTCAGACCAGAACATAACAGCGGACAACTATGATCATTGGTTCGAATACCTGAATGGGACATTTCCACATGAGGTCTCCAGTTTGAACCTGAGGCACTGCAATCTGCAAACTTTCCTTGACCAGGTATTTTTTTTACCAAATTAGAAAATATACAATGAGCGTAGTGTATAGGATAATCATGTAGTGCAGTGGATCTCAAACATTTTTGCCTTCAGTACTGCCTTTCCCTGATTTGAAAACTTTAGCATATGATGCAATGAATGAATGATAACCCACCTTTTGAAGAATATAACATTACAAAATAAGAAATGGAGTGAATGAGTTGCAATTAGCGCCTCCTGAGCAGATTTATTTTAACGTTTTATTCATTTTCATGATTTATTCTGACATTTTTTCATTTTCTCCTTTCTCTCAAGTACCCCCTGTAGTAGCTCAACGTACCCCTAGGGGTCCGCGTACACCAGTTTGGGAACCACTAGTGAACACATACAAAACTTTTTTTTTTCCCTTCTCCACTTTTTTTTTTGTAAGACACTGTGTTTTACTTTGGCAACATTTAGTATTTCCCCTGCAGTTGGCAGTTTGGGTTGGATATGCAGCAGAAATAAGGAAGGTGAAAATAAAAGGAAAATACGCAAACGGGCATCTTCTTGACATAAGTAATGCTTATTTTCTGCTCCAACCTTTTTGTCTTCCTACCTAGAGAATGGCAGGAATGCATGGAATTGACTTGTCATTTCAGCCTCCCTCATTACTTTCTTATCGTGCTTTTAATCCTCCCACAGAGTGCATCAGGTACTGGCCTGGCATTTATTGTGTTCACTGAGGCGGTGATAGAGATGCCTGGCTCTCAGGTATGGGCCGTACTGTTCTTCATCATGCTCTTCAGCTTGGGTCTCTCAACTATGTTTGGAAACTTGGAAGGAGTCCTCAACCCCCTCCATGAATTAAACATGGTACCCAAGTGGATGCGCAAGGAGCTCTTCACAGGTCTGTTGTTGGTACATTCTGTTTTGTCCAAGTGGAAGAAGTGTCTTTGTGCACCATTGCGCTCAAGTAAAAATACAAGTTAACTTTGGAACTTCTATTGAAAAGCTGTTAAATCTTTTTCTTACAAAACTGTTAATTAATTGCCTTGGTCTAAAAGGTTTGCGCTTGTTTGTCAAAATGTGTTTGATCCAAAAAAGAACATCTTGGGATCAAACACATCAAACACACACTATGCACATAGTACTGTATCTGCTTTTGTTTAGTTCTTCATATGCCCATATCTATATCAACCTGTAAGAACTCCCTGTATGTACTGCAACCCTCTTTAATTTCAGCATTAGTCTGCTTGATATTCTTCCTGGTGTCTCTGATCTTCACCATGGGTTCGGGGAACTACTGGTTGGAAATCTTTAATTCCTATGTGGGCTCTGTTCCTTTCCTCGTCATCGCCTTCTTCGAGGTCGTCGGCGTGGTCTATGTCTACGGACTGACACGGTAACGCTGGTTTTCCTGTTGTGATCTCTGCTCTGTCGCCCTCTTTTGTTTGACTAAAGAAAGTACGTGATGCAGTTTGCATTGTGTTCATTTCTGCTCTACAGTTTCTGTGAGGACATCCACTTCATGACCGGGAGAAAACCCAACATCTTCTGGAAGGCCTGCTGGGCGGTTATTAGTCCTCTGATGTTGCTAGTGGTCTTCGTAGCCTATGTTGCTGTCCAGGCAGAGAAGCACCCCACCTATCCTGCATGGAACCCTAACTATGTAAGACTACATACAACTATGGTTGAAATAGTTTCAAGCCAGCAGAATGACTGTCCCTTTCTGTATCCAAGGCCATTAGCCTATTGTTGCTGAGATCAGTAGCAAGATGGTACAGGAGTAAATTACTGGATTTAATGCTCTGAACTAAGTGTAAGACGTGTAGATATACAGGGAAGCATTGATGACTTAACAGAGGGCTTTCAGGTGAAACCCAATTGCATATTGGAGATGAGCTGACTGGCCAACAGTGTCTGAGAACAGCTGGCTGTTCTCAGACACTCAACTCCCCCCCCCCACTGGGAACTGATCATTTCACCACTGATACAGCTGAGCATTTGTTTGGATAATGTTATGCACTTTTTCTCTCTGTCTCCATCAGGTGGATTTCCCCAAAACAGAAGTGACGCCTTACCCAGACTGGGTGTTTGCCATCATCGTCTTCCTCTCCGCGCTGCCTGTAGCTCCCATTCCCCTGGTAGCTCTTTACAGACTGATCTGCTGTGGGATCTTCAGGAGGTCCTCTGAAGCCTCTCGGAACAGGCCCAAGGCTTATGCCAACGACGGCTATGCTGTGGAAATGAGTTCAGTTAGCTAAGAGACTGTAGCATACATTCTACATTGAATGTATGCTAAACACCCTTTGAGGTGGCATATCATAATTTTTCCAGTTGCGTTTAGAAGCCTGAGAATGCAGCTTGAATGTTGTTTGTACTTCACCTCATCTTACTTGGTATTCTGGGTGTCACTAGTCACGTCAAGCTTCACTTGAGAGCCATTGATCAAGATAATGAAATACCTGTTGTATTTTCCTGAAAATTGTTTACTATTCCTCAGTGTTAGCAGCCGTCTCTGAAAGTGAGAATTATCTCGACTAGCCTAGCTGGCATCGCCAGATCAATTCAAAATTAATTTGCATCTGCCGGAGCAAATGGTTCCCAGGTTCCCAGGCTATATCTCTACTACACGAGCACAACTGCAGATGGTGAAATACTGTGTTTCACAATTGTTTACATATTGTGTTTTAATTCTAGTAGCATTTTTTTGTGCCAAATTATGTGAAGATTCCAGATATGAAGTTCGAGCATAATTCAATGTTAGGTTTTGTGTAGCAGATATGAATAGAAAAATATACTTCCTTATTTTTTTAGCTGCGACCAGCACCTCTATAAGTCAGTCTGTCGGTTGGTCGGTCAGTCCACAAAAAGTTCACCACCCTTTAGCGGGCACAGTTTTCGCCCTAGGAGGCTGAAATTTGGCATGGATGTCAAGTGTCTGTGTGTGTAAAGGTGTGTGTTTGTGTTCATACCTATTGGCTAAAAGAGGGGGCTGTTATGCAAGCACTCAAACAACTGTGATAGCTTACATATTGTTGTATTTGGGGCGGCTGTAGCTCAGGAGGCAGAGCGGGTCGTCCACTAATCACTTTGGATAAAAGAGGTCGGCGGTTCGATTCCCGCCTCCTCCAGTCTGCATGTCGAAGTGTCCTTGGGCAAGATACTGAACCCCAAATTGCTCCTGATGGTGTGCCAGCACCCTGCGTGGTAGCCTGCCGCCATCGGTGTATGAATGGGTGAATGTACCTACTGACTGTAAAGCGCTTTGGATAAAAGCACTATATAAATGCAGGCCATTTACCATTTGTATTTGTCATCTGTATTTGATTAAAATCTGCTACAATAAATACTACTTTCATACCCTCTCCCTTTTTTCCTCCACCAAAAACTGAGAATTATCAGTCAGGTTTATAAGCAGATGGCATTTCTATATTGTTATATGCACTGAACTTTGCCTCTTGATCATTTCAGTAACTGTCGCAACACTCCATAGCTAAATCTGGTAACACTTTATAATAACGTTCAGTCATAAGTCATTTATAAGCCTTTAGTTAATGATGAACTAATCACTTACAAAACATTAATATACATTTCTAGATTATCAATAAATGCTATGTTAACATTATCACAAATGTGTTGTAAGTCATCTATAAACCTTTAGTAAAAGAAGTCTTCCTCACCTGTTATAAATTTTGTGTAAATCATTTACAATTCATTTACAAGGCTTTCTGCATCCCCTAATCTAAAGTGTAAACCATTCATCACACATAAATGTGTTGCATACAAGGGGGTAGCTCTGTCAAAATTGAAGCCAATGTGGAAGTACACTTAAACCTACATTCTTTCGAATGGCCTGCAGGGGGCGACCCATTGGTCTGTGGCCAATGGGTCTGTTTTTTGACGCCTCACGTATGGCATTTTGGCCATTGCCATCTTGGATCCAGGGGTTTCCCACAGAGCATGGCCTGCTATTGGTCCGTGATTAGCCGTGATCAGTGGACAAGTGACCTGTCAATCAACATAGTCTGAAACTAGCAATTGAGACCATAAACACATTAGGCAAGTGTTCACTGAGGCCATACTTGAGGCTTCAAAACAGAAGTCCACAAACCAATGGGTCGCCCCCTGCAGGCAAAGAGGACACTTCCACATTGGCTTCAATTTTGACAAACAGAGCTACCCCTTGTATGTAACACATTTATGTGTCATGAATGGTTTACACTTTAGATTAGGGTTACAGAAAGCCTTGTAAATGAATTGTAAATTATCATTTACAACAGGGTGAGGAACACTTCATTTACTAAAAGTTTAAAGATGACTTACAACACATTTGTATTTATGTTACCATAACATTTACTAATCATCTACAGATGTATATTCGTGTTTTGTAAATGGTTAGTTAATCATTAACTAAATGCTTATAAATGACTTACGACTGAACGTTATTATAAAGTGTTACCCAAAATCTTTCAATGATTTATAAATAAAATAAAATAAAATAAACTATTATGATACTGATTCTACATCAGTGGTCCCCAACCACCGGGCTGCGGACCGGTACCGGGCCGCAAAGCATTTGGTACCGGGCCGCGAGCCCGGTACAAAAAAATAAATAATAAAAAAAATAAAAATAAACATAGGCTATAATATTATAGGCTATGTGTGGTAGTTGAAACATAGTTTCAAGTTGACGTTTATTTATGTTTGTAGTTGAAACAAAACATTTTAAATTAAAGAAAGTGTTGCACACTCTGGCTCCATATGCATACTTTAATGATGACGTTTCGGCCGTCCGGCCTTCTTCAAAATCAACAGCAGTTTGGAACAACAGCAGTTTGGAACAACAGGTACTGGAAATGTTTTAAAGGCTAGGCCACACCCTATTCACACATCTGGTGGTGATTACATGATCATTGGGGTGAGGCAAACAATCAGTGACTGACTAGTCAATCATATACAGTATACAGCAAACACCATACAATTACAAAGTTAGCTAAACCAATATATATATATACACTAACCAAAATACATGTTTCTGATAGATATAAAGAGAATTTATACATCAGCTCTATATGAACATCATAAATAACTTCATCTAAATATCCAATGATAAGCTACTTTAAAGGAAACATTTTAAATCAAAATCCACATTCAGTCCATGAGGGGACAGGGTTCTTAAATGGTGGATCCAAAAGTGTTCCCTCCTAGAAAGTGAGACCTCCAAGTTACCTCCTCTAAGAGGGAGCGAGACCCTTTCAATACAAATGTATCTTAAGGAGGAGATGGGATGATTAAATTCAACAAAATGAGCTGCCACTGGATAATTCATATTTTTGCACCTGATAGTGCTTCTGTGTTCAGCAATACGAGTTTACCAAAGTAGTTGAAACAAAAACAAATACTGTAGGCTACATACAGTACAACACAAAAGGCTGTTATTTACCCTTTGTCGTTAACTGGTGAGTAAATATATACCGGTATGTAATTAAAACCATTAAAATTGACAACAGGTCCGTGACTTTTTTTTCCATGTATCTACCGGTCCTTGGCACAAAAAAGGTTGGGAACCCCTGTTCTACATGATACGAGTGTCAGGCTCATGATGTGTTTCTATCGACTCTATCCAAATTGCCCTAGGTCTACTTAACAGTGGATTAGTATCACCGAGTTATCCATTAATCTGGAGCTTGGTACAGTCCTGCTTTAAACATTTCCCACTAAACCATCATGCCTATTGTTTTCACTCACTTCCTGGTGAAATGGAGTGAAACCCATAAAAACGGCATCGCCTACACTACAGCTCAAAGCTGCAACTGAGAGGGCACTGGAGAACAACCCACTAAGGAGAGTCAGAGAGGAGAGGAAAGGAGAGGAGCACTGGACATTATTTAGCTGAGAAACTGATCCTGTATCTAAATCAAGCCTTCAAGGTACAATAAGAAGCAGCCACAACCAAATTTATTCTATTACGCACTGGAGATAAAAACAAAACATAAATATTTAAAAAGAAAAGAAAATACTCTATCAACAGATTTGCTTTGAATATTAGAATTGTGAGAGTTTCCTCCTTGGATTTGACCTTAACTGGATCTGGAGCTGTGCTAAAGCTGTGAGCTGCTGCCAGTGGAGGATGGTGAAAACCGGGGAGTCCACTGAAGTGGAGGAGAGACCAAAGTGGGACAACAAGGTTCAGTACCTGCTCACCTGCATCGGCTTTGCTGTAGGACTGGGGAATGTATGGCGCTTTCCCTACCTATGCCAAATCTATGGAGGAGGTGAGATGCTGGTTTTGCCTCACATATTCATGACATAATGGCTTGCTATAAAAACTATTTTGGATCTGATATCACAGGCAGAGGTAGTAGTAGTAGCAGCAATGCTACTGTATATCTTTGGGTGTTTTCTTTCAGTAAAAAATAATACTCAGATATATCAGATTTCCACTGAACAGACCCATTTCCAATATTTACTTCCTCATTGCTCCCGGTGAGATATCTTGAGCCCCCAACTAAAAATCCTAAAGTTGACCCCAAACCTTTAGGATTCTTAAGGTGAGTAAACACCCAATCCCAGGAATGTGCATAGGGTCTGTTAACTTTACATATTGACTCTGAGATTAAGATTCCCACAGAGGGCCATTTAGGATCAACTGAACATCTATCTTACCTTGACTTCAGTTAGTCACCTGGAGTCAATGGCAAATTCAAATCCTTACAAACATAAACATTCTTAGTGATCTCCCTCCTATGATGCATTCCATCTCTGGAGAGAACCGTGTCTCACAGGATGACAAGAGCCCTATTGAGCAGAGCATGAAACATCAAGATTCCTAGCTGATGCCTGAAATATCTACCCCCTCCCAGTCCCACTGAGCTATATGTTGATGCCCCCACCTCTCTTCAGGTGCGTTCCTCATCCCATACCTGATAGCGCTGGTATTTGAGGGTCTTCCCCTGCTCTACCTGGAGCTGGCTATAGGGCAGAGGCTCCGCATGGGCAGCATCGGTGTCTGGAAGTCCATCTCACCATTTCTGGGTGGAGTCGGTAAGTAGAACAGAATTACAATCCTAGAGTCTTGCTGAATGAGTTAATGTTTAAGTCATATTACCCTTTAGTAATAATTGTTTACATCTTAGAATATTTCCATATGAGGTCATGAAGACTATTTACTATCCCAGAATCAATTCTAATGTCATTCAATTCCTTTCCTTTCAAAAACTGAAAAATAACAACCACACTTGGTGGGATAATATAAAAACTTTTGAGCATTTGAGGAAAAGATGAAACTAAAACTGTACTGCCTCCACAACTAGCTGAAATAAAAATAAGAACCAATGAGTAGCAACTCTAATCACAGTCATATTAAAAGTTAAATTGAACCTACATGAAATAAGCCTGAAAATAAAATTAAACTATAATTCAAATTGAAAAACTGCTATTAGAAAATGGTTCCAATTTTCCCCTTGATAATTGTATCTCTTATTAACACGTTGAGTGCCAAGGACGAGATATCTCGGCTTACATAATCCAACCGTTGAGTGCCAAGGACGAGATATCTCGGCTTACATAAAAAAAAAAAAATTTTGACGGTGGGACATCGATCAACCCCTTTTACGTCTCCTACACCAGAATTGGAGGTATTGAATGTGTATAATCTATTTTACCGACCCACTGAGTGTCGACATGTCTCTCCACAGTAGAAAGAGGCGACCCAAAACTGGACGGAAAAGCGCGAGGAAGCCGTTCTCATACTGTAAAATTGATGGCGAAAACGCTTTCACTTTCGCGCTGATGCACAGCGGTGGCAACGGTGGGGGGTTCCAAGAATAGATTGGATGCACACTTTGAAACACGCAGCATAAATATGACCAGAATCGCATCAAAGCTCTCAACCAAAACTCCACGAAACGAGCGAGTCCACCCAGACTTCCTCAAACAGCGGCCGCGCAAACAGGCAGCAGCCAGGCAGCAGCAACTTCGTTGTGACACGCCCGCTGGAGAGCCAGGGAGGCAGGAGGAGAACACACACGGAGGGAGGAGTTGGAAGCAGAGGGGGGTTTCCTGCTGTTATGGAGGAAATTACTGTTCAAAACTATTGTTTAGATGTCTGACTCTTACTGATGCCAAAAATGAATGGTTAAAGTGACTGTTCTATCGAATTTCACAAAAAGCCGTTTATCTCTGAATAATTTTTCTGACGCTGAAACCATGCTGTATTCAACTGCTAATGCTTACATAACTACTAACTCTACAAACTAACTCTTTTAGACAGAGAAAGCACACATTCTATTAGTTCTTTTTAGATGATTGGTGTTCACGAAGTCTTAACAGAAAAGAATCCTCGGCTCTTGTAAAATGAGCCAGAATCCTCAAAAAAAAACCTGGCAGAACCTACCTACAGCATTGAAAAAAGGGCTGGCAGTCAATGTGTTAATTGTTGATTTAGGGAGTTCCAACAAAAAAGGCCTTAACAATAAGGTATGCCTGGGGATCAAAGGGTGAATGTTCTACCAAAGTGGAAAAATTAACTTACATTTCAACAGTTGTTTACATTTGTAACACAAAGACATGAACACATGAATCTTGCCTTGCAGACTTTCACATCCAGTTATTTTGTATTTACTTGCCTTACTGTAACATAAATACAATACTGTTTGCAACCTGTGAATAAAGTGATTACTTTCTGTGTGTAGGCATTGCCTCCATGTTGGTGTCATTCTTGGTGGGCACTTTCTACAACACCATCATTGCCTGGGTGCTCTGGTACTTCTTCCACTCTTTCCAAAACCCACTGCCTTGGAGCGAATGTCCACTCAATGCCGAGCTCACAGGTAACAAGGACTCCAGCTTGACATTCATTCACATGTAGGTCAACACAGCTAACAATCTTATATCTTATAAGAATGAGAAGTATCCGTGTGTGTGTGTGTGTGTGAGAGCAGAATATAACACCATCAAACTTAGATTGCCTGTCAGCAGACCAATGCCCCAGTAGAAATTAACTTCAGACATGAACTGGCATATCTTGACAATTGCATTGTTTGGCGGAGGTATGTGCTCTACATAGCCTACTGAGCAGCTATCAAAGTAAATTTCATAATGATAGAGGCTATATATTGATGTTTTATAATGCTACAAATAAATTAGTACTTAAAATGATCCAGGCACACTTTTAGTATTACTCCAATGCTGAAATAAATTGAACTCACAAATTAAAAAGTATATGAATTGAGTTATATCAGATTTAAAAAAAAATCAGGTATAAAACAAAATTAAGATGTTTAAGAATAAGCTTTTACTATTTTTGAGATCCTATATTTGCTCTTTGTTTCCTGTTATTTATTTTAATTGTTTATGCAATGACTGTTCAAACAGCCTATAACGAGGAGTGTGTGGCGAGCACTCCATCAAACTACTTCTGGTACCGTCAGACCCTGAACGTCACAGCTGACATTGAGACCAGTGGTTCCCTGCAGTGGTGGATTGTCGTCTGTGTGGCCACAGCCTGGTGTCTGGTCTACATCTGCTTCATCAGAGGCATTGAGACCATTGGAAAGGTGGGCGGAACTTGCCTGAGTCCAGACTGGTGAATTTGCCCAATCTACTGACAGTTGAGTTTTGGCTGTAATCAGGCTATGGTGGAACTGGTTAAATGTAATAGTCCAAAATCAACTGCTGTACCGAGTCTTTGAGACCAGTGGCACTTACATTCATTATTTTTTGTGGTGTATAAAGACAGCGTCAAAAACGAGAGCTAAATAGTATTTTTGCAATCTGAAAGCACCCGATATGATGTGCTATGCAAGAACTTCTCTTTGAAGAAAAAGCCATTTCCAATCTCCTACCCCAATGCAAGATTCTTTTTCTCACCCCAACTCTTTCATTGACAATTCCTGGATCAAAACTTGCATTGGTTTTCTTCCATCCTGCAGACAGTGAAGAGATGAAAATGTGTTGTCAATTGTTTACCTTTCAGGCTGTGTATGTGACAGCCACATTCCCGTACCTGGTACTGACCATTTTCTTGATCCGTGGACTCACCCTACCTGGAGCCATTACTGGACTGAAGCACCTCTTCACACCTGATGTGAGTTAGGCCATTTGATTGCTCTCAGTCCAGGGAAATTTGCAGTTGCACACACAGACATGGTGCCCTGATATGCTGTTTCAACATCCTTCCCTCAGTTTGAGATACTGAAGAACCCCCAGGTGTGGCTGGACGCTGCCACTCAGATCTTCTTCTCTCTCTCCGTGAGTTTTGGAGGCCTTATATCTTTCTCCAGCTACAATCCTGAGAAGTGAGTTCTCTGTTATTATTAGGGGTGGGGGAAAAAATCGATTCACCTAAGTATCGCGATTTTTAATGTCACGATTTTTTGGATCGATCTTTTATTCCAGAATCGATAATCGCAAATTAAAAAAAAAAAAAAAAAAAAAAAAAAAAATTGGGTGCTTGCAGTCAGGCCACTCACTGAACAGCAGGCCAGGCGCCGCCTACTGGTTTACTAGTGGTTTTATTACTTTATTAGTTAGTCTGAAGTAATAATTACACTTCAGGGTTAAAGTGGGTGCATCTCATTGTAAAATTGGACTTCAAACGGCCCAAATCTGGCTTCAAACGGCCCAAATTTCACGTACGTTGGCCCATATCGGCTTGGCCTGCTTGGTATCTAATGCCCGGCCTGAATTATGATCCCAGTCCGCCCCTGTTTTTAACTATATCGCCCAGCCCTACTCATGATATATAATATACAGTCTCTAGTGTATGATTCAACTTTTCCCATGTTCTAATCTAGTGTAAAAAAGTAAACAAACTGAAAAAATAAAAGAAAAAAATAAACAAAAATCGCAATAAATCGTAATATCGAATCGCAATAATCGTAGAATCGCAATACTTAAGAATCGCAATATAAATCGAATCGGCACCCAAGAATCGTGATAGTATCGAATCGGGAGATAAGTGAATCGCCACAGCCCTAGTTATTATAGTTACCATAAGAGTGGAATCACTTTATAGAAATGGGACAATTATTGTGATGCTCTGTTGTTTTTTCATGTTCTATCAGAAATAACTGTGAGAGGGATGCTCTTCTGGTGGGAGTGATAAACAGTGCTACATCCCTCTATGCTTCCATTCCCATCTTTTCCATCCTGGGCTTTAAAGCTACCTCCAACTTCAACTCCTGTCTGGAAGAGTAAGTACAGCATACATGCTGTGTAATTGTAATGCTTCTTCTGTGCTTACCGATGCCAACTAGGCGAGTGGAAATCCTCAGATTATTTTGTATCCCATCTGCAGCAACATCCTGGCTCTGACCAACAAGTTTGAGATTTCAGACCAGAACATAACAGTGGACAACTATGATACGTGGTTTGATTATCTCAATGGGACATTTCCAAATCAAGTCTCCAGTTTGGATCTGAGGTACTGCAATCTGCAAACCTTCCTCGACCAGGTAATGTGGCTGACTTAGTATATAAAATTAGTTATCAGATATTTTATGTGTTCTACTTTGGCGACAAAACTTTACAGGATGGGTGTTTAGCAATCAGAGACTTCTCTTTTAAACAATTTCCATCCAAATTCCTCGCCAAAGATCTAATCTTTTTTTGCACCAACGGCTTGGAATTGACTTACCATTTACATAAGGGAAGCACCAACTTTAGATAGTTTTAAGAAGCGCCTTACGACTTATTTTTAAACCCTTGCTTTTAATTTAGTTTCAATTTTCTATTTGTATCTTGTTTTGCATAGTTTTTATTGCTCCCTCTGTTTATTATCCCTTTTATGCTTTCTTCTGTTCTTACTATTTCTGTTTTATATCACTGTTTTATCAGCATTTTTTTATTTGGGTTTTTACTGTAAAGCACTTTGAGCTACATTTTATGTAATGAAAGGTGCTATACAAATAAAGTTTATTATTATTCATCAAATTATTACTCCTCTTTTCTTATGACTGGCCTCTTTAGCTAATCTCCTTCTCCCCCAGTACAACAGGAACTGATCTGACACAATTTGAAGCCTAATTACTTCCTTCTCACCCTCTCTTTCATCCTCCTCTTCCAGAGTGCATCAGGTACTGGCCTGGCATTTATTGTGTTCACTGAGGCGGTGATAGAGATGCCAGGCTCTCAGGTGTGGGCCGTACTGTTCTTCATCATGCTCTTCAGCTTGGGTCTCTCCACTATGTTCGGTGTTCTAGAGGGCGTCCTTTCACCACTCAATGATCTGAAACTGCTGCCCAAGTGGATGCCTAAAGAGATTGTAACAGGTCAGTCAATGTAAGGTACAAGTTGTTCTCTAGACAAAAAGTCCATGATTTCATGAGCTTGGTCTCATGGTAGAACAGTATCTTACTTTGTTCCTGTGATCGCTGTTAACTGGAATGGAGGGAGCAGACTGTCTGCATACAAAATGTTCAGTACAGGTTATTTTGGATTCCTTTGTGTAGAAATGCCTTTCTTCTCTCAATTCCTCAGCGGGCATCTGCTTGGTATCCTTCTTGATGGCTCTGATCTTCACCATGGGTTCAGGGAATTACTGGCTGGAGATCTTCAATAACTACGTGGGCTCTGTACCTCTGCTCATCATTGCCTACTTTGAGATAATTGGAGTGATCTATGTCTATGGAATGAAAAAGTAATCTATTCTCCTCTTCTAGACTGTCTATCTGTACATTTATTTTTAATAAGTCATTTTTTTCATTGAAACTCAGGAAGCCTAGCTGCTGTTGTAAGATCTGTAGCAAACCTAAGAATAGTCGTATCAGCTGCACAACCTATTTCAATGCAACTTTCATTGGTTTGGACTGTTCCTTTGTCCCCTGACAGTTTCAGTGAGGACATCTATTTCATGACTGGGAAGAAGCCCAACATCTTCTGGAGGGTTTGCTGGAGGTTTATCAGTCCTCTACTGCTCATCGTGGTGTTGATTGCCTACGTGGCGCTCCAGGCACAGAACCGCCCCACCTATCCTGCTTGGAACCCAAACTATGTAAGCAAGCCAACGGTGCTGATAAGGAAATGTTATGGATGTCATAACATTACATGCAAAAACTAATTTTAATCTGCTGAAAATTAGCCTTGTTATTAAAGTACATTTAGCAGTGGCCTTTAGCTCCAATTGAATATGTAATAAAGCAATGAAGCAAAATAAATCTTCCAGCGCACACCAGGATAGGATAGACCAGGGGTTCCCAACCTTTTTTGGCTTGTGACCCCACTTTGACTTCACACAAATTTAGGGACCCCAGAAATTAGAATTTCGGTACATCGGTAATATCATCAGTGACATCAATTATGTCACATGTAACAGTATGCTGACGTTTTCCCTCAGAATTCTGATTTTAATCTGAGAATTCTGTATCCCCCCCAGAACCCTGACATTAAACTCACAATTCTAACTTTAGGGCTTCTGAGAATAATATTCTCAGAATCCTGACCTAAACTCAGAACTCAAAATAAATTGTTAATCCTCTTCGGTTGTTTTAGATTGTGTGTGGTGTAAAAATAATAATAATAAAATAAAATAAATCAGGCAACCCCATTTGAATTGACCCCAAGGTTGGGAACCACTGGGATAGACACTTATTTCCATTTAAAAACAAGAAATGGCAACCTACGCATTTCGTATACTGCTTCACCAGATTCGCTGATGAAGCAGTATGCGAAACGCATAGTTTGCAGTTTGTTTTAAAATGTAACCAAATAAAAATAAGTGTCTACTGTCTATCCTGTCCTGGTGTGCGCTGGAAGAGTTATTTTGCTTCATTGTGATTCACCCTGTACTCAGGAGAGAAGCACTGCTGTGCACAGGGCTTCCTCAGCTGTATGTAATCAAGCACCTTCAAAGTTATCTTTTAGCTTGGTGGCTACAACCTAATTGTCCTGTCTCCATCTTCAGGAAAGTTTCCCCGAAACCGAGGTCAAGGACTACCCAGACTGGGTGTTTGGTATAATCATCCTCCTCTGTGTGCTGCCTGTGATCTCCATCCCGCTGGTGGCGCTCTACAACCTGATTTGCTGCGCAGTCCGCAGGAGGTCCTCCAAACGCAACAGCCTCAATCCTTACAACAACAACGCCTATGAGATCGAAACATAGAAACACAAGAAGCCAGAGTGTCCGAGGCTCGGGGGAATATTGCTTCTAACGACTTTACTGGCTTTCATCATGAACTGAAAAAAAGACATCCCCAACTTTGATGATCATCCTTGCTTTTGTGGATGTGTATTAATCAGAAAAGCAAGATATAATCAGTCGCATTGAGAAGTGATTTAGATGTTCCTCTTGAATCTTGATGGTTGACATATTTACATTAATTAATGTGAAGATGACGGAAAAACATAAGTTTGAAGAGATCCGTTTCCACAATAAGAACAAAACTGGTTTTATTTAAACCTTGAATGGCTCAATCCTTTCCTTTGAGTATCTGTTAGGTACATTGTTGTAAAGGACACTCTTGTAGAGTAGGACAGCTATCACATCATCAGTTATCAATCAAACTGTCAAAGATTAATGTACTTCCTACTGTTTGTAGGGAAACTTTCCAATCCGAAAAGGAGCTTTCTAACAATAACCATGAATTAGTTGCACTATAGTGGCATAAAACAAACAAAATACAAAATAAAATACAAAATAGCAGCCGTGCTATACTGTACATGTTGTCCTGAGCACATTCCGTATGTCAGTTTACATGGCAGCTAGAATAATGATACTTTCTGTTTAGGCATAGCCACCACGGTGGTTTGGTTTCCTTCTTGGTGTGTATGTTCTACAATGCCATTGTGGCCTGGGTCATCTGGTACCTCTTCAACTCCTTCCAGGACCCCCTACCCTGGAGTCAATGCCCACTTAATGATAACCACACCGGTAGGTAGAAACAGGAACCTCACCAGAACTTCAGAGGAACCTCCTGATCTGCAGTATATTCCAAATGTATTGTAAGTGTATATTGTATTATACAATATGCGTTAAAAAAAAGTAGTTGCGCTCAATTTATCACTTTTTCTCAAATTCTGAAGACTTTGCATTTGAATTGAAGAATTACAATCCCACTCTGTGGATTGAAAAAGATTCTCTGACCCTTGGGCTTACGAAATCCCTTCAAAACCAAATGTGTATTTTTAAAAATTCATGGTCAAGATTATGTAATGCCATGCACTGAAGAAATACAACATGGTTCAATTACCTAATTCCATTTAACGTTATTTACCTCTGATATCATTCGCTCGGTGTGATCAATTACTAGATGTTAAATTAGAGGCAGCATTGGTCCCCCAATATTGTATTTCTTCCCACTGCGCTGGGCCAACAGGCCCCGACGGGGTCAGAAGATGGAAAAGTAAGGACACTCAGTCAGACAGCCACTCAGTCAGTCACTCATGTACGTTTAGTGAGGCTAGGGAAAAGGGGCTGTAGCTAGGGATAGGAAGGTGGTAGAGACTCAGGATTTGAGGGGTGGGTAGGCGGAGTGGCTAGTGGGTGGGAGCGGCCATGCTGCCATAAAGCTGAATGGCCACACTGCACTGTTGGCTCAAAGGTTTGTGCTTGTGATATATGATTTTAAGCATATTTTTGTTGACTTTGACTCAAGGTCAAATTTGGACTCAAATAAAATATGCAAACAGGCATCTTCTTGACATAAGTAATGCTTATTTTCTGCTCCAACCTTTTTGTCTTCCTACCTAGAGAATGGCAGGAATGCATGGAATTTACTTGTAATTTCAGCCTCCCTCATTACTTTCTTATCGTGCTTTTAATCCTCCCACAGAGTGCATCAGGTACTGGCCTGGCATTTATTGTGTTCACTGAGGCGGTGACAGAGATGCCTGGCTCTCAGGTATGGGCCGTACTGTTCTTCATCATGCTCTTCAGCTTGGGTCTCTCAACTATGTTTGGAAACTTGGAAGGAGTCCTCAACCCCCTCCATGAATTAAACATGGTACCCAAGTGGATGCGCAAGGAGCTAAAAAAAGAGATCATCATCATCGACTTCAGGAAAAACCAGCACAACCACCATCCACTTCTCATCAACGGCTCCACAGTAGAAAGACAGTCAAAAACATCAAATTCCTGGGAGTGCACATCACGGAGGACCTGTCCTGGTCACACAACTCCTCATCACTGGCAAAGCAGGCTAACCAACGCCTGCACTTCCTGCGGCGAACGAAGCACGGTAACGCTGGTTTTCCTGTTGTGATCTCTGCTCTGTCGCCCTCTTTTGTTTGACTAAAGAAAGTACGTGATGCAGTTTGTATTGTGTTCATTTCTGCTCTACAGTTTCTGTGAGGACATCCACTTCATGACCGGGAGAAAACCCAACATCTTCTGGAAGGTCTGCTGGGCGGTTATTAGTCCTCTGATGTTGCTAGTGGTCTTCGTAGCCTATGTTGCTGTCCAGACACAGAAGCACCCCACCTATCCTGCATGGAACCCTAACTATGTAAGACTACATACAACTATGGTTGACAGGAAGTAGCACGTGAGGCTGGGTAAGCACATAACAGACTTTCGGTCCATCAGCACCGGTGCTGCCCAGGGCGGTGTCCTCTCTCCCTACTTCTTCGGTTTGTACACCAACAGCTGCACCTCCAGTCACCAGTCTGTCAAGCTCCTGAAGTTCGCGGACGATACCACCCTCATAGGGCTCATCACAGACGGAGATGAGTCGGAATACAGACAGGAAGTTGACCATCTGGTGAATTGGTGCAGTCAAAACAACCTGGTGTTAAATGCTCAAAAAACAATGGAGATGATTGTGGATTACAGGAGGAACAAAGCCCCACCTTCCCCCATCACCCTGGGTGACTCCCCAGTCAACACTATGGAGTCCTTCCGCTTCCTGGGGACGATCATCAGTCACGACCTAAAATGGGAGCTGAACATCAGAGCTCTCACCAAGAAGGCACAGCAGAGGATGTACTTTGTACGGCAGCTGAAGAAATTCAAAGTGCCAAAGGCCACGATGGTGCACTTCTACACCTCCATCGTTGAGTCCATCCTCACCTCCTCCATCACCGTCTGGTATGCTGCTGCCACTCTCAAAGACATTAACAGACTTCAGCGCATCATCCGCTGCGCTGAGAAGATAATCGGATGCAACCTGCCATCCCTCCTGGACCTGCATGCAGCCAGGACACTGAAGCGGTCTCTCAAGGTCATGGCCGACCCCTCCCACCCTGGCCACAAACTCTTTAAGACACTCCCCCACGGCAAGAGACTGAGGTCTACCAAGACCAGAACCACCCGCCACAAGACCAGCTTCTTCCCAACCGCCATCAGCCTCACCAACAAGACCCAGAAACCCCTTCCACCAAGGACCTCACCAACAACACCGCACTACCTCCTCCTTAGCTGAACCCCCCCCATAAAACTGTAACTCATATCTAATTTAATGCCTATTTAACTTAGCCTGTAAATTTCATGTACATTCAATGTAAATTCATATTTATTATCCACAGAACACTTCACCACTCATGTACATATTGTATATATTTACTCGATTTGATTGCACTTGCAACTTTGTGATTGTCTTTAGTTATCTTCCTACTTCTTATCCCTGTATATTGATGTGACGGCTACGCTGCATACTTAGGTTCAGACACTAAGACAAATTCCTCGTATGTAACTTGTATAGCCTACTGTGGCAATAAAAGTGATTCTGATTCTGAATAGTTTCAAGCCAGCAGGGTTGACTGTCCCATTCTGTATCCAAGGCCATTAGCCTATTGTTGCTGAGACCAGTAGCAAGATGGTACAGGAGTAAATTACTGGATTTAATGCTCTGAACTAAGTGTAAGACGTGTAGATATACAGGGAAGCATTGATGACTTAACAGAGGGCTTTCAGGTGAAACCCAACTGCTGGTGGCCATATTGGAGATGAGCTGACTGGCCAACAGTGTCTGAGAACAGCTGGCTGTGTTTCTAAACATAACTCGCCATCTCAACTTTCCCCCCACTGGGAACTGATCATTTCACCACTGATACAGCTGAGCATTTGTTTGGACAATGTTATGCACTTTTTCTCTCTGTCTCCATCAGGTGGATTTCCCCAAAACAGAAGTGACGCCTTACCCAGACTGGGTGTTTGCCATCATCATCTTCTTCCTCTCCGCGCTGCCTGTAGCTCCCATTCCCCTGGTAGCTCTTTACAGGCTGATCTGCTGTGGGATCTTCAGGAGGTCCTCTGAAGCCTCTCGGAACAGGCCCAAGGCTTATGCCAACGACGGCTATGCTGTGGAAATAAGTTCAGTTAGCTAAGAGACTGTAGCATACATTCTACATTGGAGAACCCTTTGAGGTGGCATATCATAATTTTTCCAGTTGCGTTTAGAAGCTTGAGAATGCAGCTTGAATGTTGTTTGTACTTCACCTCATCTTACTTGGTATTCTGGGCGTCACTAGTCACGTCAAGCTTCACTTCAGAGCCATTGATCAAGATAATGAAATACCTGTTGTATTTTCCTGAAAATTGTTTACTATTCCTCAGTGTTAGCAGCCGTCTCTGAAAGTGAGAATTATCTCGACTAGCCTAGCTGGCATCGCCAGATCAATTCAAAATTCATTTGCATCTGCCGGAGCAAATGGTTCCCAGGTTCCCAGGCTATATCTCTACTACACGAGCACAACTGCAGATGGTGAAATACTGTGTTTCACAATTGTTTACATATTGTGTTTTAATTCTAGTAGCATTTTGTTGTGTCAAATTAATAATAATAATAATAATGCATTTATTTTATATATAGCGCTTTTCAAGACTCAAAGACGCTTAACGTAAAACAAAAGACAAGCAACAGGCAGCAGACACAGGCAACAGATACAGGCAACAGGCAACAGATACAGGGGGCAGGTAACAGTGGCGGTTCAGGGCAAGGTTGTATGGAGAAGCAGAGGAGAGGAAGAGAACAGGAGGGAGGGGCGGGAGGGGGGGATGGGGGGGGCGGAGGGTGATGGTTTAGAGGAGGTGGTCAGGGGTAGGGGAGGTTGTAAGCTTGGGAGAACAGATAGGTTTTAAGTCGGGTTTTGAAAGTGGGGAGTGAGGGAGAGTCTAGGACGGTCTGGGGGAGGGAGTTCCAAAGTCGGGGTGCGGCACGGGAGAAAGCACGGTCACCAAAGGTTTTGAGTCTGGATGGGGGGATGATGAGGGTGGCAGTAGAAGAGGATCGGAGTGTACGGGAGGGGCGATGGGGGATGAGGAGGTCAGTCAGGTAGGGGGGGCTAGGCTGTGAAGGGCTTTGAAGGTGAGGAGTAGTAGTTTGAAGTCGATACGTTGCTTGACGGGGAGCCAGTGGAGAGAGTGGAGGACAGGGGTGATGTGATCGCGGGACCGGGTGTGAGTGAGCAGGCGGGCGGCTGAGTTTTGGACCATCTGGGCCCCTATCGTTGCATCGGCGCAGTTTCTAGGCCGAGCGGCAGGCGCAGATCAAAGCAGTGGGCGTGGAAAGGCGCACTTGATATCGTTGTGCTGGCGCTAGATGCAGCCCAAAGCATTACAACCACGCCTTTTAGGCGTAAAATTATGCACCGTCATGCTCATTGGATAAGTGCAATAAACGAATCGCACGCTTGCCTTTTTAGCTCCAATTCCAGTGATCCCGCAAAACCAGACGAAAGCCAAACGCTCTGCCCCCCCCCCCCCCCTCCCTTCATCCAGCCTGTCTGTCTGCATTATAGGCTATTATTCCATATTATTATGCTTCTCAAACCAATCTAACTGCAGTTTCAATACTGCAAGCATGTAAATACGCTACACTATAGCAAGATCAAAGTGAAAATAATGTTCTATGCATCAGCTAGAAAAATATAGCCTATTAGATTGGTGAAAGTTTGTCCAGAAAGATATCATTTTCTCTCGCCTGCTGCAGGAAGGATGATGCACATAAATATACCCTACATTATGTCAAGTCATTGCATAAATGTGTTTTTATTGTAAAACTAAATGTGAAATAGGGCCAAGTTATTGGACGGACATCACAGTATAGCAGATGCCATTAGAAGCGCGTTCCGAAGCGCGTTCCGCTGTTACTTCTCTAAATCACGTTAACTCGACAAGGGGTATATATATGCCCAGGAGGACATATATGTTTCACATAGGGTGGTGTTTTCATTTCGAGGTTTTATTTGGTCCAATATTGAAATGTTGACAATGGCAGGCTGTGTTACCATTACACATTAATTTAGAACTACCTTTTATATCTATTTTGGCTCATTTGGTGGCTATTTAGTAGCGAAATGAAGAAACACAATGCATGCTGGGAACTCAGAGAGAGAGAGAGAGAAGGGTGACAGAGAAAAAGCAGTGAAGGCAAAGAATAGGCCTGCTTTTGAAAAGCGCAAAGCGCTAAATGTAGGCCAGCTCCCAAGATATGACTAGGCTGGTATTTAGCGCCGACACGCCCACTTTGGGACTGCGCCACGCCCATTCGGCCTAAAGCGCATTTGGCAGCCTAAAGCCTATTGCTATCTTGCCGAAACAGGCGCAAGGCACGTTTTTTTGCGGTTAAGGCCCGTAATAGCGCCGATGGCCTGTGGGAGAATAGAGCCCCTGGAGTCTATGGAGGGAACGGGAGGTGATGCCGGTGAGGAGGGAGTTGCAGTAGTCGAGGCGGGAGGAGATGAAGGCATGGATGAGGGATTGAGCAGCAGGGGGGGAGAGGCAGTGTCTGACTGAATTATGTGAAGATTCCAGATATGAAGTTCGAGCATAATTCACTGTTAGGTTTTGTGTAGCAGATATTAATAGAAAAATATATTTCTTTATTTGTTTAGCTGCGACACCTCTATAGCACCTCTATAAATCAGTCTGTCGGTTGGTCGGTTAGTCGGTTGGTCCAGATTCCACAAAAAGTTCACCACCCTTTAGCGGGCACAGTTTTCGCCATAGGAGGCTGAAATTTGGCATGGATGTCAAGCGTCTGTGTGTGTAAAGGTGTGTGTTTGTGTTCATACCTATTGGCTAAAAGAGGGGGCTGTTATGCAAGCACTCAAACAACTGTGATAGCTTACATATTGTTGTATTTGTGGTCTGTATTTGATTAAAATCTGCTACAATAAATACTACTTTCATATTCCCCCTCTCCCTTTTTTCCTCCACCAAAAACTGAGAATTATCAGTCAAGTTTATAAGCAGATGGCATTTATATATTGTTATATGCACTGAACTTTGCCTCTTGATCATTTCAGTAACTGTTGCAACACTCCATAGCAAAATCTTTCAATGATTTATAAATAAAATAAATAAAACAATTTTGATACTGATTCTACATGATACGACTGTCAGGCTCATTATGTGTTTTTATTGACTCTATCCAAATTGCTTTAGGTCTACATAACAGTGGATTAGCATCACAGAGTTATCCATTAATCTGGAGCTTGGTACAGTCCTGCTTTAAACAGGTGAGATTTCCCACTAAACCATCATGCATATTGTTTTCACTCACTTCCTGGTGGTAAGGGAGTGAAACCCATAAAAACGACATTGCCTACACTACAGCTCAAAGCTGCAACTGAGAGGGCACTGGAGAACAACCCACTAAGGAGAGTCAGAGAGGAGAGGGAAGAGGAGGAGCACTGGACATTATTTAGCCGAGAAACTGATCCTGTATCTAAATCAAGCCTTCAAGGCACAATAAGAAGCAGCCACAACAGACTTTATTCTATTACGCACTGGAGATAAAAACAAAACAGGACCAAATATTTAAAAAGAAAAGAAAATACTCTATCAACATATTTGCTGTGAATATTAGAATTGCGAGAGTTTCATCCTTGGATTTGACCTTAACTGGATCTGGAGCTGTGCTAAAGCTGTGAGCTGCTGCCAGTGGAGGATGGTGAAAACCGGGGAGTCCACTGAAGTGGAGGAGAGACCAAAGTGGGACAACAAGGTTCAGTACCTGCTCACCTGCATCGGCTTTGCTGTAGGACTGGGGAATGTATGGCGCTTTCCCTACCTATGCCAAATCTATGGAGGAGGTGAGATGCTGGTTTTGCCTCACATATTCATCAATGACATAATGGCTTGCTATAAAAACTATTTTGGATCTGATATCACAGGCAGAGGTAGTAGTAGTAGCAGCAGCAATGCTATATCTTTGGGTGTTTTCTTTCAGTAAAACATAATACTAATATATCAGATTTCCACTGAGCAGACCCATTTCCAATATTTACTTCCTCATTGCTCCTGGTGAGATATCTTAAGCCCCCAACTAAAAATCCTAAAGTTTTGAGGTCAGACTAAGCTGAGTAAACACCCAAACCCCAGGAATGTGCATAGGGTCTGTTAGGATCAACTGAACATCTATCTTACCTTGACTTCAGTTAGTCACCTGAAGTCAATGGCAAATTCAAATCATTACAAACATAAACATTCTTAGTGATCTCCCTCCTATGATGCATTCCATCTCTGGAGAGAACCGTGTCTCACAGGATGACAATAGCCCTATTGAGCAGAGCATGAAACATCAAGATTCCTAGCTGATGCCTGAAATATCTACCCCCTCCCACAGTCCCACTGAGCTATATGTTGATGCCCCCACCTCTCTTCAGGTGCGTTCCTCATCCCATACCTGATAGCGCTGGTATTTGAGGGTCTTCCCCTGCTCTACCTGGAGCTGGCTATAGGGCAGAGGCTCCGCATGGGCAGCATCGGTGTCTGGAAGTCCATCTCACCATTTCTGGGTGGAGTCGGTAAGTAGAACAGAATTACAATCCTATAGTCTTGCTGAATGAGTTAATGTTTAAGTAATATTACCCTTTAGTAAGAATTGTTTACATCTTAGAATATTTCCATATGAGGTCATGAAGACTATTATCCCCAAATCAATTCTAATGTCACTCAATTCCTTTCCTTTCAAAAACTGAAAAATAACAACCACACTTCTAACTCAGAGCTACAGGAACATGTCTGTAGCGAGGTTATTATAGAAGGCCAATTATAAAACGAATTAAACTTGCATGCAAAGATGGTGGGATAATATAAAAACTTTTGAGCATTTGAGGAAAAGATTAAACTAAACTAAAACTATACTGCCTCCACAACTAGCTGAAATAAAAAATAAAAATAAGAACCAATGAGTAGCAACTCTAATCACAGTCATAATATTAAAAGTTAAATTGAACCTACATGAAATAAGCCTGAAAATAAAATTAAACTATAATTCAAATTGAAAAACTGCTATTAGAAAATGGTTCCTATTTTTCCCCTGATAATTGTATCTCTTATTATTAATTGTTGATTTAGGGAGTTCAACAAAAAAGGCCTTTAAGGTATGCCTGGGGATCAAAGGGTGAATGTTCTACCAAAGTGGAAAAATTAACTTACGGTACATTTCAACAGTTGTTTACATTTGTAACACAAAGACATGAACACATGAATCTTGCCTTGCAGACTTTCACATCCAGTTATTTTGTATTTACTTGCCTTACTGTAACATAAATACAATGCTGTTTGCAACCTGTGAATAAAGTGATTACTTTCTGTGTGTAGGCATTGCCTCCATGTTGGTGTCATTCTTGGTGGGCACTTTCTACAACACCATCATTGCCTGGGTGCTCTGGTACTTCTTCCACTCTTTCCAAAACCCACTGCCTTGGAGCGAATGTCCACTCAATGCCGAGCTCACAGGTAACAAGAACTCCAGCTTGACATTCATTCACATGTCGGTCAACACAGCTAACAATCTTATATCTTATAAGAATGAGAAGTATCCGTGTGTGTGTGTGTGTGTGTGAGCAGAATATAACACCATCAAACTTAGATTGCCTGTCAGCAGACCCATGCCCCAGTAGAAATTAACTTCAGACATGAACTGGCATATCTTGACAATTGCATTGTTTGGTGAGAGGTATGTGCTCTACATAGCCTACTGAGCAGCCTCTAGTGATACAAAGCTATCAAAGTAAATTTCATAATGATAGAGGCTATATATTGGTGTTTTATAATGCTACAAATAAATTAGTACTTAAAATGATCCAGGCACACTTTTAGTATTACTCCAATGCTGAAATAAATTGAACTCACAAATTAAAAAGATGAATTGAGTTATATCAGATAAAAAAAAAATCAGGTATAAAACAAAATTAAGATCTTTAAGAATAAGCTTTTACTATTTTTGAGATCCTATATTTGCTTTGTTTTCTGTTATTTATTTTAATTGTTTATGCAATGACTGTTCAAACAGCCTATAACGAGGAGTGTGTGGCGAGCACTCCATCAAACTACTTCTGGTACCGTCAGACCCTGAACGTCACAGCTGACATTGAGACCAGTGGTTCCCTGCAGTGGTGGATTGTCGTCTGTGTGGCCACAGCCTGGTGTCTGGTCTATATCTGCTTCATCAGAGGCATCGAGACCGTTGGAAAGGTGGGTGGAATTTGCCCACTCTACTGACAGTTGAGTTTTGGCTGTAATCAGGCTATGGTGGAACTGGTTAAACGTAGTCTTTGAGACCAGTGGCAGTTACATCCATTGTTTTTTGTGGTGTATAAAGACAGCATCAAACATGAGAGCTGAACAGTATTTTTGCAATCTGAAAGCACCAGATATGATGTGCTATGCAAGAACTTCTCTTTGAAGAAAAAGCCATTTCCAATCTCCTACCCCAATGCAAGATTCTTTTTCTCACCCCAACTTTCATTGACACTTCCTGGATCCTTCCCAATTATCAATTGGAGCATTGATTTTCTTCTGTCCTGCAGACAGTGAAGAGATGAAAATGTGTTGTCAATTGTTTACCTTTCAGGCTGTGTATGTGACAGCCACATTCCCGTACCTGGTACTGACCATTTTCTTGATCCGTGGACTCACCCTACCTGGAGCCATTACTGGACTGAAGCACCTCTTCACCCCTGATGTGAGTTGGGCCATTTGATTGCTCTCAGTCCAGGGAAATTTGCAGTTGCACACACAGACATGGTGCCCTGATATGCTGTTTCAACATCCTTCCCTCAGTTTGAGATACTGAAGAACCCCCAGGTGTGGCTGGACGCTGCCACTCAGATCTTCTTCTCTCTCTCTGTGGCTTTTGGAGGCCTTATATCTTTCTCCAGCTACAATCCTGAGAGGTGAGTTCTCTGTTATTATAATTACCATAAGAGTGGAATCACTTTATAGAAATGGGACAATTATTGTGATGCTGTTTTTTTTTTCATGTTCTATCAGAAATAACTGTGAGAGGGATGCTCTTCTGGTGGGAGTGATAAACAGTGCTACATCCCTCTATGCTGCCATTTCCATCTTTTCCATCCTGGGCTTTAAAGCTACCTCCAACTTCAACTCCTGTCTGGAAGAGTAAGTACAGCATACATGCTGTGTAATTGTAATGCTTCTTCTGTGCTTACCGATGCCAACTAGGCGAGTGGAAATCCTCAGATTATTTTGTATCCCATCTGCAGCAACATCCTGGCTCTGACCAACAAGTTTGAGATTTCAGACCAGAACATAACAGTGGACAACTATGATACGTGGTTTGATTATCTCAATGGGACATTTCCAAATCAAGTCTCCAGTTTGGATCTGAGGTACTGCAATCTGCAAACCTTCCTCGACCAGGTATTGTGGCTGACTTAGTGTACAAAATGAGTCAGATATTTTCTGTGTTCTACTTTGGTGACAAAACTTTACAGGATGGGTGTTTAGCAATCAGGCTATCAGATGATCCCTGCAAAGAGAGACTTCTCTTTGAAACAATTTCCATCCAAATCTAATCTTTTGTTGCACCAAAGGCTTGGAATGACTGTCCATTTACATAAGAGAAGCACCAACCTTAAATAGTTTTAAGAAGCAGCTTAAGACTTGTTTTTATACCCTTGCTTTTAATTGAGTTTCATTTTTCTATTGTTTTGTATATTTTTTATTGCTACATCTGTTTATTACCCCTTTTATGCTTTCTTCTGCTATTCTTACTATTTCTGTTTTATATCACTGATTTATCAGCATTTTTTTATTTGGGTTTTTACTGTAAAGCCCTTTGAGCTACATTTTATGTAATGAAAGGTGCTATACAAATAAAGTTTATTATTATTCATCAAATTATTACTCATTATTCTTTGCTAATCTCCTTCTCCCCCAGTACAACAGGAACTGATCTGACACAATTTGAAGCCCAATTACTTTCTTCTCACCCTCTCTTTCATCCTCCTCTTCCAGAGCGCATCAGGTACTGGCCTGGCATTTATTGTGTTCACTGAGGCGGTGATAGAGATGCCAGGCTCTCAGGTGTGGGCCGTACTGTTCTTCATCATGCTCTTCAGCTTGGGTCTCTCCACTATGTTCGGCTCCCTAGAGGGCATCCTTTCACCACTCAATGATCTGAAACTGCTGCCCAAGTGGATGCCTAAAGAGATTGTAACAGGTCAGTCAATGTAAGGTACAAGTTGTTCTCTAGACAAAAAGTCCATGATTTCATGAGCTTGGTCTCATGCATGGTAGAACAGTATCTTACTTTGTTCCTGCGATCACTGTTAACTGGAATGGAGGGAGCAGACTGTCTGCATACAAAATGTTCAGTGCAGATTACTTTGGATTCCTTTGTGTAGAAATGCCTTTCTTCTCTCAATTCCTCAGGGGGCATCTGCTTGGTATCCTTCTTGATGGCTCTGATCTTCACCTTGGGTTCAGGGAATTACTGGCTGGAGATCTTCAATAACTACGTGGGCTCTCTACCTCTGCTCATCATTGCCTTCTTTGAGATAATTGGAGTGATCTATGTCTATGGAATGAACAAGTAATCTATTCTCCTCTTCTAGACTATCTGTAAATTTATTTTTAAGTCATTTTGTTCATTGAAACTCAGGAAACCTAGCTGCTGTTGTAAGATCTGTAGCAAACCTAAAAATAGTCTTATCAGCTTCACAACCTATTTCAATGCAACTTTCATTGGTTTGGACTGTTCCTTTGCCCCCTGACAGTTTCAGTGAGGACATCTATTTCATGACTGGGAAGAAGCCCAACATCTTCTGGAGGGTTTGCTGGAGGTTTATCAGTCCTCTACTGCTCATTGTGGTGTTGGTTGCCTACGTGGCGCTCCAGGCACAGAAGCGCCCCACCTATCCTGCTTGGAACCCAAACTATGTAAGCAAGCCAACGGTGCTGATAAGGAAATGTTATGGATGTCATAACATTACATGCAAAAACTAATTTGAATCTGCTGAAAATGAGCCTTGTTATTAAAGTACATTTAGCAGTGGCCTTTAGCTCCAATTGAATATGTAATAAAGCAATGAAGCAAAATAAATCTTCCAGCGCACACCAGGATAGGATAATAATAAAATAAATCAGGCAAGCAACCCCATTTGAATTCCAGGTGACCCCACTTGGGGTCACGACCCCAAGGTTGGGAACCATTGGGATAGACACTTATTTTCATTTGCTTCCATTTAAAAACAAGAAACGGCAACCTACGCATTTCATATACTGCTTCATCGGATTCGTTGATGAAGCAGTATTCGAAACGCATAGTTTGCCATTTCGCTTGGTGGCTACAACCTAATTGTCCCCGTCTCTATCTTCAGGAAAGGTTCCCCGAAACCGAGGTGAAGGACTACCCAGACTGGGTGTTTGGTGTAATCATCCTCCTCTGTGTGCTGCCTGTGATCTCCATCCCGCTGGTGGCACTCTACAACCTGATTTGCTGCACAGTCCGCAGGAGGTCCTCCAAACGCAACAGCCTCAATCCTTACAACAACAACACCTTTGAGATCGAAACATAGAAACGCAAGAAGCCAGAGTGTCCGAGGCTCGGGGGAATATTGCTTCTAACGACTTTACTGGCTTTCATCATGAACTGAAAAAAGACATCCCCAACTTTGATGACCATCCTTGCTTTTGTGGATGTGTATTACTCAGAAAAGCAAGATATAATCAGTCGCATTGAGAAGTGATTTAGATGTTCCTCTTGAATCTTGATGGTTGACATGATATTTACATTAATTAATGTGAAGATGATGGAACAAGATGAGTTTGACAAGTGACAAATTCGTTTCCACAATAACAACAAAACTGGTTTTATTTAAACAGTGAATGCCTCAATCCTTTCTGTGGAGTATCTGTCAGGTACATTGTTGTAAAGGACACTCTTGTAGAGTAGGACAGCTCTCACATCACCAGTTATAAATCAAACTGTCAAAGATGAATGTACTTTCTACTGTTTGTAGGGAAACTTTCCGTCCTAAAAGGAGCTTTCTAACAATAGCCATGAATTAGTTGCACTATAGTGGCATAAAACAAACAAAATACAAAATAAAATACAAAAATAAAATCCATTTACTATAATGGCTGACAATATTTCAGTGAACACATTGTATTACACTTATCAAATGATAACATAATTAAGTCTGAAAACCATGGAACGTGGGAAATGAGAGAGAAAAGGCACTGCCATGACAGATAGGAATATCAGTCGATCTTTTTTATTCATCATAATCCATACTGATCTTCTGCTTGTTTTATAAGCAGAGATGGGAAGTAATGATGTATTTGTACTTGAGTATAAGTACTGTATTTAAGTAGAATACAAAATACATATTTTATACATACTTATAACATGTTTGGCGGGGATCTTTTAAGTTTAATAGTCTTTGAATTATATAAAATGGCGCGAGGTTCAGTTAGCTTTGGCACACAAACAGACGTATACTTTTGAGTACTGTACATTTCAGAGCCTGTAATTATTTACATTTACTCGAGTAAATAAGTTGAATCAGTACTTCTACTTTACCGGAGCCTTTTTTGACACCAATAACTGTAACTCTGTAAACAAACTCTGTAAAGAATGCGTGTACTTTTCCCATCTCTGTTTATAGGGAGCTTTATGACAAGGGCTTATCACTAAAGCCTTTCATATCAGCTGAGTTGGGACACTTCCTCCCCCGTCTCTGCCTCCATCTTTCATCATCACAGATGTACTTTATAGTTTGTTTGTTCCATCGAGTATCATGACAACTCCTATCATTGATGTCAACATATTGCAAGTCTGGGCACTGACATCATGCCTGAAGATAACAACAAATCAGGAAGAAGGGAGAAGGGAGCGGACACTCAGGATGATGGAGGGAACAATAACACATCTCCCCACCCTGACTTTACTGCTACCATGCAGCAACTTCACAACTCCATTTTGACAGAACTGAGGTCAAACTTTCAGTGCATACACATTTCCAATGGGGGTAATCATTAGAAAGGACTTTTGAAAAAAGTTGACCAAATGTCAACATACAGTACACGTATGGACACAGCAGAGAGGCTGGACTAGGCTCTTATCTGTACCTTGCCACCTGTTGAGGGCTTCTTGGTTGGGCTGGAGGCTGTAATGGGAGGCTAGCTGTCCCGTCTATGCCTGGGTGGCCAGAACTCGACTGAGGTCGTGGTCCTGACCCGGGCCAGTCTCAAATCCCCCAGGCACCTCTCCAGATGACGCTTCCCTGTCAGGAGGAAGGCAGCAGAAGAACAGATAATGACATCAGACTCGTTTATTTACCATCACAGGTTTTTCCATGGCTTTGACCCCTTTTCAAATGATCACAGCCAAATTTGAATGAGACTGAATTAATGTAACCATCAACTACACCGACTTTAAGGGTGCTTTCTCACTGGGGACCCGGGAGTGGAACCGAGCACACTTGTCCCCAAATTGACCCCAGGTGCGGTTTGTTTTATGAGTGTGAAGTTCTGCGAACCTTGCGTTTCGTGCCCGAGCCCAGAACAGCATACCGTGGCAGCATCCACTTGAAAAGGTGGTCTGGGGCGAACGCTTTGGCGTGCATGGGGACGAAACACTTGCGAATGTGAAGGCCAACCGTACCAAACCACATAGCCAACACACGGGCGAGGATACACTCCACTCCAGGCGTAGTGTACTCTGCAATTGTTCCGTTCCCGAACACGGCAGACATTTTGTAATGTGAAAGCTGCCTTCCATAGTCGGGCACGGAACGGAACGAAAGCAATCGTTCCCAGTGAGAAAGCATCCTAAGTGTTCAACCAACAATATTTCCCTCGATAGGGAGTTCTAGCCTGTTTTGAAGCTACATAGCTGTACCGCTTTTTGTAACATTTGATAGTATAAAAAAAATTCACACATTAACTTCACAAATAATATTTGTGTGACTTTTCCAAAACTGTTCTCCCCTTTACAATTTTTCATAACTTCTCCAGAAGTTGCTGGAAATTCCAGGCATTTTCCAGGTTATATTCAGGAGGGCGGGAAGCCTGTGTCTTGGAGGTGAACTGTATAATTCTCAATTTGTAACAGCTGTGAAATTACAACTGAATTTGATGGCAACGATGATCATGACTTGCCATAAACATTGAATTGTGTTTGTTTAAGGTCACGCCGGGACTTATAAAATATTTATGTGCAGCTAGTGTCATTGGGTGGTGTGTCACTGGTGTCATCTTTCACAAAGTCCAGATCCGAAGCTACTGGCCATTCTGGGATGTTGCAACGCTGATGTGTTCACATTGTGTTTATGGGGGTTATAATGGAAGAATGTCATGACAACAGTGCTCTTTGAGTATTGTTGTGGCAAGCTTGCTTGCGTGCGATACCCGTGTACTGTGCGCGTGCGTATGTCTGTGTCCATGTCCTGACATAGGGTACATACGTTTGTGCAGGTGCGGGAGCATGTCTCTGTAGAGAGGACGGTGACGTGAGAGCACCTTGAGAAAGGACAGACAGAAGAGCAGCTCCACGGCTTCATACTGGAGAACGCCTGTCTGGGCCTTACTACCTAGAATCATACCTGGAGGCGGGACGGAGAGGTGTACGGGCGAGGAGACAAGGGAGAGCGGGAAAGGGGGGAGAGAATAAAAGACAGAATGGTGGAGAGAAAATAATTGGCACATTGTAACTTTTCCCGTTGATTTCTAGGTCTGTGTGCGAGTTGTATGGAAGGGAAATGTTGCCTTTGTTGGCGAGCCTGGCAAGCTTATTGGTGTACTCAGCCATGTCCCAAATCATCTGCAGGAAGTAGCCGGGGTTCTTGGCAACCGTCTGACCAAAGGGCAAACTCTGGGCACACGCGTGGAACCTAAAGAGACAAACGGATAAAAAGGTCAAGCACAGCACTTGGGAGATTATGCCCCGCCCATTCAGACACATCCTGTCAACTCTGAAGATGACGGGTGGTGTGGTTAGTTTTCAGCTCGGAGCAGGCACTGGTTCAGAACCACTCCTGTGCTTGTTTGAATAGCAGCATTAAGTCAAAACCACTGAGCACACGTGGGAGAGGAAGTACAGTACGTCTAGTCTAAAGTCCCGGGCTTGTGTTTACCACCATCTTTCAGTACTTAAGGTAGGTATTAGGGGAAAATGAGTCACAAAAGACAATTATTTCATATTTTCCGTCAATATCACAACTGAATTGACACTGATAACTACACTCATTATGTGGCACTGAAAAAACAAAGGCATTAAGTCAAACATTAAATCAGATTTGGCATTTGGGGGGAAGATGACAGGTCACAGTGTTCAGTATTTACCTGCATGCATGAAGCAGCACCAGCTGGTCGAGGTTTGTGTAGACTGCCTCAACAGAATTGGTCTGAGAAGGGAAATTAATTATAGGTTAGCTTCAGTGTAGCGTATAGAAGTGGAATTAGATATTGACTCAATATAACAGGTACACTAAAGAGTATGGATGGGAATCACCAGATGGGAATCACCAGAGGCCCCACGATACGATATTATCACAATACAATATTATTGCGATTAAAAAAGTGCGATATTTTGTGATTAATTACCTTTTTTAAACTGCAAATTATGTCCCCAAAGGGGAGACAAACTTTATCAACATCTGTTTTTATCTAATAACATGAAGTATCTAGACTGTTCATCTCAATCATTTTTATTGGAAATGGGACTGTCAAGCAGACAGACTGACCAAAACCCATACAAACCTGTCATACATTTACAATTTATATTATAAAATATCATGACACTTGGCTTTGTGTATCGATATATTACCACACAAAATATTGTGATACTATCGATCCCCCCCACCCCTATTAAAGACTTGCTCCCTGCAATCAATAAATTACATGGGATATTTGTTGTAGGTAATGTTACGAGTCGTAACATTAAATACGACAGAAAATAACATAAAACGTCATATTTTCTGTTCCGTGGCCTGTTGCACAGTCTGCTTCATATATTTGGAGACCGCCAAGACTATATGGTGTTCACCGTTTGTCCATACATGTGAACAATTGTTATGGTACCAGCCAAACTGGCCCCTGATCTTACATCTGTATACTACAGGGTGTTTTTGGATTTCATTAATTATTTTTTCCTCAACTACGTGTTGGCTCCCTGTAGCCTTCTTCTATACACGAAAACTGATTGTTTTTCCCTTGAAATAAATAAATTGTGGGTTGATACAACACCAGCAGACATTTTCGGTGGCCATTGAGTAACTGCTGGTATGTTTGAAAACCCACGTCTGACACACCTCCAGTGGAGTTCTGTCTTAACCGGTGAGACATCAGTGTAAGCCAAGCGACTGAGACCCACCTCACACAACTTCTCGTGATATTCAGGAAGTCCTCAGACTATAACCAGTAACCACTATTGTGGGAGCGGTGAATTATGTCCTTATCGTGCAGTCACAGGACTTTGAAATAAAATCAAAGGGATTTCGAAACCCTTACGCCCCTGACCTTAAGGTCCAGTAAGAGGGCGTGGCACTTGAGTCTGAGGATACCCATCAGCTTCCTCCTCATTTGCAGTCCAGCTGAGCGGGAGGAGCCTAATGTAAGGCTGTAGCGTAGAGTCTGGACTG
The DNA here is from genome assembly GCF_964638095.1 of Poromitra crassiceps. NCBI lineage: Eukaryota > Metazoa > Chordata > Actinopteri > Beryciformes > Melamphaidae > Poromitra > Poromitra crassiceps. Next base: position 38,092,466 of record NC_139643.1, on the reverse strand, counting down.
CGTAGCTGTGAAGTAAGAAAAGGAACAAAACTAAACTAAACATTAAAAAAACTCACCAAAGGAAATGTTTACATGGGGCTGCAATTAGAAGGTTTACTGTGCTTTAAACAAGCATCTTCAGAGTACTACAACCAAGCTAGACTGGGAGTTGCCCCTAAGGATTTTTTATGAGAAAGTACAAAGTACAAAAGGTCTTCTACTCGGATTAGAACAAACCATAAAGAAACTCTAAAGCCCAATAACTCATGTATGTAAAAGACAAATTAGAGGTTATAAACTATGGTGCAATTACAACCAATCAGGATGCATATTTTCCTCCTCAGTGTGTGTGTGTGTGTGTGTTTGTGCGTGCATGCAAAAATCACCTGGAGTAGTCATTATGGACGTCCAGTGTGTGTGTGTCCAGCAGCAGTCCACACCAGGGGAATAGGCAGTGAGAGGGCAGCAAGCGAAAGCCAGGACAAGAGCCCACACCTCCTGGCATTTGGAAGTTGACGGCCACCTTCTGGGGGTTGACCACCAGCCCGTACTGTGACACCCCCACCAAGAAGGTGCTGCACAGGAAGAGGAAGTGGCGTGATCAAGCTGCTTATACCTTTTTTACATCAAAAGTCCCACTCGTACATGTGTTTTTGTTACGCAGGAAAGCAGCAGGGGGTAGCAGCAGCAACGCATTTTAAACTTTTATATCGCACTCTCAACCCACGTTTCTCCACCGCTGCGGGCTGTCTCTTCCCCCTCCCTTTTCCCTTCTTCTCTCACGGCTGTCCAGATGCAGCTGTCCACCAGCCAAAACAAAATCGAAACTTCCGAGTAAAAATGTCAAACTAAAGTGATTTAAACAAGTACATAGCCTCACTGATGCACGTTGGAGGAGAAAAAGGTGTTTCAACAAACGAAGCAGCAAACATTGTATCAAAATACTCGTTTTGATGTTAAGATTAGATAAAAGTGAAGCAGTAAAGCATTACTCAAAATGTGAACGTTACAATGAGGGCTTTATTTTTAAAGAGCTAAAGCGGATGACCTACTGACATTCTGGCTGACTTGACGCAGTCTATGCGCCTGGGGCTGGGCTGTGTGGGGTGCACTGCACTCGTGCATGACGAGAGACACTTTTTTTCTTGCCAAATTCCATCAATGTAAAATTAACTGTTAAGAATCAGCCTGTGGGAATCACTGAATCTCTACTGACTCACGCTGGAAAAGGGGCGGCAACTCAGGAGGACGAGAAGCAAGGTCGGAAAATCACGCGTTGGACCACTGCCAAGATTTATATCGCCGTGACGTGCAGAGCCGTCGCGTAAAAACCCACCTAACTTGCAGGGTCACTCTATCGGCTAAACGGCCTGGCTTGGAAACTTTTAGACTGAAGAAAATGCCACTAGTTTGTGGATATTAGTGGGATTTTTGGCTAGTCTAAAAGGGGCTTTAGAAGAGCGTTTTTGTGCATGCCCTCTCAACTTCTCCTCCACTGCTTTGCTTAACCAACTGACCAGCCAATCAGAGTGGAATTAACCGATACAACTAACTTCACTCTTGACTATGTTGCAATAACTTATGTTATTGGACCAATTGCCAATGACACGCCAGTGGAATTTTTTTTACTTGAGTAAAATTGTTTTTCTAAGGGTGCAAAATATTAATTTCTTTGAAGCACATTGTACGAATTGTGAATTTGGGAGCAATGATGTTCAGAGTTTGTAACAAAACAAAAAAATAAGTATGCTCGGTTGAAGGCCGCAAGTTGAAGTACCGTGGCCTGCTGGTAACCATGGCAACACGGTAACATGAGCAATAACATTTCTGACAGGTTGGTGTGAGTCCTACTTGAGGAAGGTTTGTGCTTGGCGTAGCTCAGGGGTTATCAGGAGGAAGTCATCCACCATTCTCATCAGACATCTACAGAAAAGAGAGCGAGAGAAATAGGACATACATAGAAAATCAGATGCAATACAGGAAGCCTGCACTCTACTGGCAACAACAGGTTATTACATCCTGAGAAGTTGACTGAAATGTCTGCAGCAATGGTGTTCCTTACCCTCCTTTTTCAGTTATGTTTTTGAACAGCAAGTTCTCCATGTGGCCGTAGAAGAGACAGCAGAGCAGGGAGGACACAACTGATCCCTGGGGAATCCCTCGGCACTGACGGTACGTTCTGCAACACATACGGCAACACACAGGGCCACAATCAAATTAAGTTAAAACCGTATGGAACTTCAAATGGGTTTTCAATAGTCTCAAAGTAACAGCCGGAGCTATGGCAAGCTTCTCACACACTGCTAGCTGGTAACTTAATATAGAAGTGCAATGCCTACCTCTTCCCAAATTTAACAACACTGCCAGTAAGCATTTGGGTGAAGAACTCCATGGCCTCTCCGCCATGAAGATGTGAGGAGAAAAGCTGGAGAGAACAATTGTAGTGAGACTGATGTGTCGTGTCCACTTCCAGGTAGAAAAGTAGATCTAAAAGAAATGGATGGTTAGACATTTTCTCACCTGCTCCACCAGTATGGCATGATGACATTTGCCCTCTCTCTGCAGGGACATCAACAACGCTTTCATGGAGGATCCCATATTATCCTCCAGGAAATCTGCCTGTATTAAGGAACATAATAAAGACTCTACAAAGGGGTCAATTATTGTGTGTGTGTGTGTGTGTGTGTGTGTGTGTGTGTGTGTGTGTGTGTGTGTGTGCCTTTTTGGGGGGGTGATAGGATAGTAGGCAGACAGGGAAGGTGGGGAAAGAGGGGATGACGTGGCGAAGGGCCGTGGGTCGGATTCGAACCCGGGTCGGATTCGAACCCGGGTCGGCCACACAATGAGCTAGAATAACTAAGCCTTAGTGGTATGCCAGGTACCAGGTGAGCCACATATGGGCGTGTGCGTAATAGTATGTGTATACCTGTCTATCAAATTTCTTCTTCAGGCCCTCATGGAAATCAGCCCAGATCTTGGCGTAGCTACGAATGGTAAAATACTTGTTCTTGACAGGTGACAAAGTCTGACTAATCACTTCCATGAGTTTGTGATGGGGCAGACTCTCATAGGCCCCACTCACATCCACCTGAAATACAGAGAAGGGGCAGATAATAGTGAAGCACAGTGCCTACAGCAAACTTTCCCTAATAGTAGTATCATTACTCAGATGCATGCTTCCGAAGATATCATTTGTGTTCAGTCTCTGAAAAGAAGAAAGCCGACCTTAACAAAGTAGAGGGGCTGTGGCTCGCTCTTCTGGGCAAGAGCCAAAGAGGATAGGGTCTTGTGGATGTCGGTCTTCCCCCACACTGTGGAGCCTAGGAGGGAGGGGTCGGAGCGCACACGCACCCGCAGCATGTCCAGGAGGAACCGGACTCGCCCTTGGTAGAGCTAGAGGGGAAAATGCCCGCTGAAAATGTGTACACCCTCAAGACGCATCCAGCACAACATACAATGGCAGCATGTGACAAAACTCATGGACAGGTGATGTCATGTTACTGTCAAAGACGTACCCTAGTTTTGGCGTCTGCTCCCATGACGCGTGTGATAGGCCTCATGCCATCATTCTTGGGGATGAAGCGAAGGCGGGAGGTGACGGTGGCTTTGGGGAGGGACGCCACCTGAGCCGGGGTCAACTCCTCTATCTGGCCCTTGGAGACGTGATCTCTAAATGACACAAATGTTTGACAATTAGAAGTGGCTTTCATTAGTAGCGACTTAGTGTTCTGTAACTTAGGACTCTGTGCCTTTGCATGTGCGTACCTGAAGGCCAGCTCCTGCATCTTGGCCCAGACTTCCTGTCTGTAGAACCTCAGGGCATTCTTCTGCCCCATGCTCTCCGTCACATAGAAACAGGCTCTAACCAGGCCAACAACATAACCATCCAGCAGCCAAGCCAGGAACTGACCCAGCACTTGTGTCCGATAAGAGAGCTCACTGGGTGGGACGCGACCTGTGGATGAGAGGGGTGATTAAGCAGACTAAGTGGAAGTCTATGTTGTAGTCGAGTCCTGGACTCATTTTCAGGACTTGTGATTCGACTTGGACTCGAGCACTGAGGTCTCGGACTCGAGTATTCCTGCATTTGAACTCGGAAGTTGGAGACGAGGACTCTTGACTTGTTAATTGATAAATTGGCATTAAGATATTGTTAGCTATATTAATACAGTGACATTATTTAATTTTGTGCAAGGTCAGGCAGGTGTTGCATCTAAATGCAGATTCACATTCAGTACTCAAACACTGGGGACTTGAGACTCGACTTGAACATCAGATAGTTACGATTAGTGATATGCAGTGTTTCCTCTAGGATTTCTTTTAGTCGAGCCATATGACTTCTGCAAAACGGGAAAAACGGACGGAATCATGGAATTTGGTAATAAAAATGTAATCAACTGTAAAACATGGAATATTGCAGAATTTTCTGAAATTGATAAAAAAGTAGGGCTAATTATCAAAATCAAAAGTAGACCTAATTATTTAGTAACCTAAATGTTTTCACAATTGTAAAATAGGCCTAGAGAAATAATTCAGTTTTGGATTGAGGTGTTTTGAGAGGGGGATCAGTCTTGCGTGGGACCCGTTACGTCACCTCACAACTTGGTTTTCAGCTTGAGAAACATGTCGAGGGGGACAAGTCATGGAAAAAAAATATATATATATCGATCCTAACCCCTAAATATAAATTTAAATAGAAACTGAATTTGGGAAAAAATAAAACAATTGGGTAAAAAATAAAACTGACTTCATATTGCCTTACTTTTAGCAGCGGGGGGGAAGGGGGGTAGGATTGTTGCACCTGGGTTGTGTGTGTGTAGTACGCCGGCAGTCAGAGCGAATGTCAATATTGGGTCATTTAAAAATATGTAATAAAGTGCTTGTGTTTCAAATGTTATCCTTTTGCTTGTTATTGTCATCTATGGTGGTTATAAAACACAATTCAAATCATTAGGAAATCAATGATTGTATTTTTAAAATATTTGCTTTACAAAAACATCTTGGGATTAGAAGTAATGTTAGTGTTTAGGAAGTTAAACCAGGGATAGTGGGGCGCTGGCCTTCGTTTCAAAATAAAAGATCTTTACAGAGTCATGTAATTGTGATTTTATGACATTTCACATTATTTTGAAGCAGCAGGGGCCAAGATTCAGCAGCAGGGGTGGGGGGGCGCTACTAATAGCGGAAAACCTGACTTGACTACAACACTGGTGGAAGTAGCTGGAAAGATCTGGGTCGAATTTGACGTTGGTAAAAATAAAGCAGTATAATCTCACTTGTCTTACTGATCTTCAGCCAATCACAGTCATTCACTTTCAGCTTCCACATCAGCTCAGCCAATGAGAGTCTCTCGAACTTGCCGCTGCGCAGAAAGGCCCTGACCCTGGCGAGGAATTGAATGCGGTTGTGGTGAGAGCCCCACATCTCCTGTGGGACCACGGTGGAGAGGCACTCCCTGATGAACAGGCTGACCCGGTGAGGTGCACAGTGCTGGGGCAGGAGAGCGCTTAGGTCCCCCTGTCCATCTCCATCTCCCTCCCTCACCAGTGGGCACAGCTTCTGCAGTATTGCGCTATAGGGACATCTCTTGTGTCGACGCAACAGCCGGCTAAAAAGGGGGACCATGTTGAAAAAGCGCCGGGGAAGTCTCTTTGGCTTCCTCTCATGCCCGTTGAGATAAGGCAGTCCCTCAAAGAAAACCATTCTCACCAAGTCTCGCCCCTGCAGCCTCCTCGGCCCGTCAGCTCCACCCTTCTTCTTCCTGTTGAGAAGGAAGCCGCGCATGCCCCTCCCCCCATACATGATTCCCAGGGTGCGGATGAAACACTTGGAGGGAGGTGGAGGGGGGGAAAGCCCTGATCTCCAACTGGGAGCTCCGTCCAATGGGAATACGGTTGTAGACATTTCAACAGGCTGCTTAGAATCAGTGCAACTACTCGTACATTCCAAAGGCTTCAGAGATGCTGTTGTTTCCCCTGACCTGTGCGTCCCATCATCCCCCGTTTCACAGCAGGCCTGTTGGGTTCCTGGTGCGGGCCCATCCTCTTCTACCCGTTTCCTCTTTCCTGAACAATTCGTTCCCTCCTCTTCCTCCTTGTGATCCCTTTCTCTCTTCCTTTTGCCTTTTTCTCTGCAGACGTCCCTTCTGCTCTTCCTCTGATTGCTGATATCAGGTTTCCCAACTTCTCGTCTCCTTTTCAAGGTCGCCGCACGCCCTTGATACCTTCCATACTGACGACCGGTATGTGTCCTGGACCGGGTCTGGAGATGTAAACCAGAGGAGGCAGTGGACATGGAGACCCTGTCGTAGACGGGAACACCACACGCTTGGAACACGCATGACGGAGGGACCGCCACAAACACGCCACAGCTCTCCAGCAGGTACCGCGTGATGTCTGTGCCCAGACGGTCTGCGAGTTTCTTCCACGGGACACTGCCATGTATGTAGGCAGCGCTTTGAGTTAGGTCACCTTGAAATTTGAACTGGTCTGCATTGCGCTCCTCCTGGGCCAGGGAGTGAAACCCATAGCCATGTGCCAGGACGTTCCTCTGTTTCTTCCGCTTGAGGTTGTTTAGAACAAAAGCCAACAGCTCGGGAAAAGTGCAGATCTGTGAAAAGCACAAAACAAGGAATTACATGAACAAAAACGAAGTAAATGCTCTCATTTGAGTGAATTGTGAAAAGCCCTGATACTGTACATCCAATTATCTCTTCCACTATGAAAGCTGGCAGCTTAATTTTGCTTTGCCCGTTTGTCCATAGTACAGTAGCAACCTTTAGTTAATGGAGACTGGTTTTCTCTCGAGTTGTGCAAATTCGGCATAGATAGATGATCCACAAAGCGGCATTTCATGTCAATAAAATCTAACATCTAACTTTTTACACCTAACTTCTTCTGTGGTTCACACTGCTCGCCTGCCCCTTCACCGTGTATTTGGAGGAAGAAATAAGCATTTCTGGGAAAATATGGAGGCTGACGAAATTACAGGAAGAAGAATCAGAAAGCACTTGAGTTGTGTTTGACAAGTAACTATAGCTGTGTCCCAATTCAATTATATGTGCGGCTAGTAGGCTAACGTCGTTTTGTTTTTAACTATGGCTTACTGATAGAGCACAGAGCAGCGTGTACAGCTTGGCAACACACAACAGCCAGCAACAGCACGTGTCAGTGTCATTCTGTCAACACATCATAATTTACATGTAGGGTCGTTAATTACCTGGTTGTAGCTTGGCACTTGCTGCAGCTTCTTATCTGAGCAGACAAAAACGCCCCGCACGAAGGATATGAAGCGGTTTGTGTCCTGTTGTTCAATGAGAACTGCTCTCTGTCCTTCTCTGAATACGATACTGTCGGCAAACTCCTCCAGTGTTTGTACATGCGGATACAGTGAACGGAGAATGTCAAGAACCCGAGACATGTCATCAGCCCTCGACATACTCACTGACTGACTAGACATTGTTGTGATGTTCTGCGTTTTTTGACACATGCCATGGCATGCGCTATTTGAGCTCTGAGCTCTACACGCGGGTGATCCATGAGCAGGTCCAACCAATGAGATAGCAATTCACACTCAGTGTCCAATCAGATAACTTCATACTGGAGGTGAACTGACAACTGACCAATAGCGAATCAGAAAATGCATGTTGTCAATTGTACGGTATTGTGTGTGCGATTATATATGTCAATGGCGATTATGCATAAACGAGTCGGGAAAACACCATAAAAATCGATTGTGATTTGCACGCAAGGAATCCGTAAACTGTTCATGAGGAAAGGGCTCGCTGTCTGTTTCTACAGCTGGAATTGCGTTGGTTGTAGAGCCTGGTGACGCGAGGTTACTGCCCTCTGTTGTTTAGACCGATGAACTACAGTTTTGTTTTTCTGAGTAGAAGGATGGTCCCTCCCTCGCTCAACAGAGCGCGCGAACAGGAACAATCCCACGTCTCTCAGCTGGCTAGCCATTTAGCTTTAGCTTAGCCTGTTCTCTTCTGTTGGTTCTGTTGCAGGGAAGGCTGGCACAAGGCAGGGGGACCTGACGAAGCTATCGGGCTCCGCATCCAAGTTAACATTACGTCTCTCCGTGGTCTATTAGCTACTTACCCTAGCTACAATGACAGAAAAGGAAGGTAAACTAAACGCATTTTGTTCTTCTTGGAGACACTTAACGTCAACGCTACTGAGATGGTGTAGCTAGCCGGCTAACGGTAGCTAGGAAGAAGCCACTAGCGCTATGTCTTTCGAGCCAACCGTATTGTTATATTACCCATGGCCATGCAAACACAAGCCGGGTCCATTTATATTGTTTGCGTAGTTATTGTCGTTAGATGCCGATTACAGTGTGTGTTTTTCATAGGGCAACGTTTGCTAATTTAGCTGTTGATTTTATCCAATATCCACTGTACTCTTGGGTAGCCGTAGCGTTAGCCAACGCTGAGAGCATAAACATGGTAGCAATTAACGGTACCATGGACGTGATGATGCTTAACTTAACAAACCATTCGTTAACAAACAATTCGACCTTGCTGGACGTTAGTATTAGAAAGGTCAGACAGTTTACTACGTTAACGTTACGAGTTTCGGGGACAGGGTACTGTCATTGATTGGGCTGAGCATCTTGAGGCAGGCCAATTAACCTTTTTCACTTTCCACTCAATTAGCCTTTTTCACTTCCCACCCAATTAACCCGTTTTGTGTCTAAAAGGCAGGAAGTAACACAGGTCTAAGCAGAACATTAATCAGGGTTTGCAATGTCCAATCCATTTGGTGATCCAGTGCCCTCCTTACTGTTTTGCTTGCACCTGTGTTTTAGGTCCTGCATTTTAGACACACAATGGGTGAATTGGGTGTGAAGTGAAAAAGGCTAGTGTCTAAAATGCAGGAAGTAACACAGCAAGCAAAACAGTAACAAGGGCCCTGGCACTGCATCACCAAATGGATTGGAAGTTGAAATGGAAACCCTCATTAATGTTCATCATCTGCTTGCATCTGTGTTACTTCCTGCCTTTTAGACACATAATGGGTGAATTGGGTGGGAAGGGGAAATATAATTGTAACTAAGACACTAAACAAAACTGTTTTGCGTCACTGGGTCTGAGCGCGCTCTGTCTTCTCTCTCTCAGCAGGTGCATTTGATGATGCGGTTGAGGAGAGGGTGATAAATGAGGAGTATAAGATCTGGAAGAAAAATACTCCCTTCCTGTATGACCTGGTTATGACCCACGCTTTAGAATGGCCCAGCCTCACAGCTCAGTGGCTGCCTGACGTCTCTAGGTACACACATTCACACGCTGCTCTTAGAATATTACATAATGCACACTCCAATGCACATTCGATCGATCGCATCAATCATAAGGATGTGAATGTTAAACACTATTTTTGTTCCTTCCCAGGCCAGAAGGGAAGGATTTCAGTGTGCACCGGCTGGTGTTGGGCACTCACACATCTGATGAGCAGAATCACCTGGTTATTGCCAGCGTCCAGCTGCCCAACGACGATGCCCAATTTGACGCCTCACATTATGACAGTGAAAAAGGAGGTGGGAGAAGAATGCATACACATTAAGACTGGCATCCAGATTCACACTCACTTCTAACCATGTTCTTAAAAATGATGGCAGCCTGCTATTTTGATGTTATCAGCGCTGTCCCACAGTGCAAAGAGTCTAAACGGCAATGTCTATTCATATATTGGAATTTCTTTGGAAAACGCTGGGTACATTGTTCTGTGGGATTGACCGGGATGATCAGTAGCCGACTAGCCGAGCATCTTCATAAAGCAGGTCCATGCTAATACTTCAGTCTTACAGTAACCCATTAAGACAATGACTATTGAAATTCTCATGTAAACGCCTTCATCTGATTATCTTAATTGTAGTATAGTCATAATCAGTATGCACAACCTGGATAACACCTAATATTGTTCCAGAGTTAAGTTAAATCCTCTTTACATTTAATTCAGTATTTTAGTGTTTGCCCTAACGTAACTGTTCTCATAAGTATCTTTATTACCACCTCACAATTCTGTAAATAATGAAATCCATCAGAAACAGTGTAAAAAAATAAATTCATAACATTGTACAACAACCTTATTTTAGCCTTGATCAAGTGGCTGAAGCCAGACAGATAGAGCATGTGTTGTCCCCATATTTCATGTGTGTACCAAGTTCTCCTTTATTTTCCATGCAGAGTTTGGAGGCTTCGGCTCAGTGAGCGGCAAGATAGAGATTGAAATCAAGATCAACCATGAAGGAGAGGTGAACCGTGCCCGCTACATGCCCCAGAACCCCTGCATCATCGCCACAAAGACCCCCACCTCAGATGTGCTGGTCTTTGACTACACCAAGCACCCCTCCAAGCCTGGTACATAGAATAGATGCAGGACACTGCTAAAGATGGCATGTTTTTGAAAGTAGAGTAATGGTAGTCAGCCCACAGAAATCTCTTCCTAATTAATGTGTACCTGCTTTCATTTATACTGTGAACACAAATGGACAATATGTATTTTGTTCCTTTTCGTCCACAGATGTGTCTGGAGAGTGTCGTCCTGACCTGCGTCTCAGAGGCCATCAGAAAGAAGGCTACGGTCTCTCCTGGAATCCAAATGTCTCTGGTTGTCTGCTCAGTGCCTCTGATGACCATGTAAGAAAAGATTCCCATTTAATTGTACAGAAATGTTATTATCCTCCCTCTTTTGAGACTTCTAAATTACATTGCTGCCAAATTAGTAGCATGTATTCCTAACAATATATTCATGCCATGTCTCATGAAATTGAGAAATGAACATATGTGTGACTTGAGATTTGAAATATTGAGAGCACTTTTTTCTTCATCTGTAGACTATCTGTCTGTGGGACATCAGCGCAGTGCCAAAAGAGGGGAAGGTGGTTGATGCCAAGACTATCTTCACCGGCCACACAGCCGTGGTAGAAGACGTCTCCTGGCACCTGCTCCATGAGTCCCTCTTTGGTTCCGTAGCAGATGACCAGAAACTCATGATGTAAGACGCTTGAAAATAAATAGCAGTGAAGTCTAAACGAGCATCTGAATCATTTTTTAGAAATAATATCATTTCCCCCCAGTTCATAATATGCATCTGCTACTTTGCAAATTGGTCAATGAATGACCATCTTACATCTGTTACCTCTCAGCTGGGACACTCGTTCTAACAACACTTCCAAGCCCAGCCACGCAGTGGACGCCCACACAGCAGAGGTCAACTGTCTGTCCTTCAACCCATACAGCGAGTTCATCCTTGCCAGTGGCTCCGCGGACAAGGTAATGCAATACTCCACCACATGTTCGTTAACCTTCATTCAGTTTCAGTTATAGTGTGGGGCTTAACTCTGCTATATCTAGTGTACGGTGTAACTCCTTAACTTAATAAATTAAAGGTATGTGTAACATTTGCCTCCTCTTCCCAGACTGTGGCCCTTTGGGACCTGCGGAACCTGAAACTCAAGCTGCACTCGTTTGAATCGCACAAGGACGAAATTTTCCAGGTAAGAGATTTGTCACACTGGATGTTTTCTTGAAATGACGATAGCAGGATCGGTTATGTTTAAATCTGTACAATTGAAGGGAAAAGGGGTAGAGGAGAAAGGAAAGTACAAATGAAATTGCAATATTGCCCACTGCAATGATCAAATCACAGCTGATATAAGGTTTCAGGAAAACAAGATTTGTTCCGGTGCTGTGAAGGATCTCTGACCAACAAATCAAGTTGCTTCTTGTTTAATGTTTGTAGAATTAAAAATGAGCAAATCCTAAGCATTAATACCCCCAGCACACAAATTCATATAGCAAACAAAAATCCAATATAAATGTTGAGGTGTTTTTTTCAATGTTGTGCCAAACCCTATCAGTATTCACGGCAGTCTGACTTGAGCTCTGATTTGCTGTTCCAGGTCCAGTGGTCACCCCATAATGAGACCATCCTGGCATCCAGTGGAACAGACAGACGCCTCAACGTCTGGGACCTCAGGTAAACAACCAGACCGTAGTATTACAGGTAGTATTGTAATATTGTTTTGTAAACTAGGTTTAACTCTTCTTTCTGTTGGTAGTAAAATTGGTGAGGAACAATCACCCGAAGACACAGAGGACGGCCCCCCTGAGCTGCTGGTAAGTTTGATTGATGTCTGCTGTCTAATGTAGCTGCGTGGATGCACAATTTGCACTCATTAGTTTGTTTAATAGACTCAGGATTCCCATGGTCATGGAATATCAAAATCTCGTTTTCCAGTCCTGGAATCCTTCAAAGTTTTGGAAAAGTCTTGGAAATCTGTTGTGTGTAATGCAATTAATTGTTACAGTAATCTTCCGTGGATAACCTTCCAAGTAATAATGGTAAATTTAATTGATGTAGCTGTTGATATAACGTATCTCTAATGTGTTGATTTTGTTAACTCTTTATTTTCAGATATCAAAGTCAATGTGTTGATTTTAGTACTTGTATTTTATATTTTTTCTTCTCTCAATAACTTCCACTGTAATGTGAGGCTGTGACTAAAGCACTAAAATCCAATGCAACAAAGAGTTGCGTCCTCTCTTTGTTTTGTCTTTGGTATTGATTCAGAGTCATCGCCTCAAATTGGAAATTCTATTATGGGTCCTTGAAAAGTTGTAGGAAACCTTTTAAATTGTATCCATGACAATGTGTGGGAAGTTGAACCCTGATATAGTGGTAACACAAAAACACATCTTATATCATTATAAATGACCGCGATGGCTTTCCTCCTCTCTACCAGTTCATCCATGGAGGTCACACAGCCAAGATCTCCGACTTCTCCTGGAACCCCAATGAGCCCTGGGTCATCTGCTCAGTGTCTGAAGACAACATAATGCAAGTCTGGCAAATGGTAAGACAAGAATACATCTAAAGCAGGCATGTTGGGTATGGGCAGATACAGAAGACATTTCTTCCCTTGTGTGTGTAATGTCTCACAGGGAATAATTTATTTCTGAAGTAAAATGAGATTATGTCAATCATGCAACAACAAAATGTCCCCGTCCCTTTTTATGGGGGATATTACAACCGCCTGTGGATCAGAGCAGGCAACAAGAAATGTGGAGTGAAAAGTTCCCCCGACATTTCAACCATTGACTGTGATGGAACAAATGTCACCCAAGCTCCATCTTTGATGTAACTGTTTGAGTGCCCCCTTCTGAATCAACAAGGCTAGCCACATCTAGAGCCCTTATTCAAAGCACAGCGAGGAGAAGGAGAGAGAATGGTAAGTTTACTAACCCAGTTGTGTGTGAACTTGATTTAATGTACCGGTATGACACATTCTCCAATGTCCTCAGTGGTTCTCAAACGTTTTCGCATCAAGGACCCCCACTTAAAAAGATTTTGTCCCAGGGTCCCCCATCTGATTGAAGATTTTTAGATGTTTTGTTACAGAAAGTGTATGTAACCCATGACCAAAATAGTCATACAACTTATGGATGGAATTAGAGTGAAAGTAAACCATCCCCATTTTTGCTCGGGACCCCCTGGAACCCCTTCAGGGACCCCTGGGGGGCCCCAGAGCCCACTTTGAGAACCACTGCTCTATAACACTGTGCTTAGTCATTCTGTACTGTTTTCGATGTAAACTTTGACTGGCAGCAAATTAGTTTCCCATCTATTTTCTGGGATCTTCAGCTCCAGGGGTCAAACAATGATTTATTGTAACTGACATGTTGATACGTCCTTAACAGTTCTGGCAAAACCATGTCAAGTCCAGTTTATTTGTATAGTCCTAAGCCAAAAGCATGTCTCATGACTTTACAGAGAATGTGTCTAGCTAACCAACCACAGTTAAGAGAATTTAACTACCGGTATTTATATAAAGCGTATAAAAAAACAAGCATAGCAAGAGAGCAGAAAGAACAGAACAAGAATAGAAGAAAGGTGAGGGAGAGAGCAGAATGAAAAGAGTGTGTGCAGAACAAGAAAACAGACAATCTAACCTACCTAACCTTAACCTGAACTACCCAACAACAAATAATATACCTAATCTGCACCCTAACCTACCCTATCCTACATGGGCGAATGTCTCACATGCTGATTCTCCTTGTAGGCAGAGAACATCTACAACGATGAAGATCCTGAAGGTTCCACGGACCCTGAAGCAACAGCATAACTCTTCTATCTCCTATACTTCTGACTGTACAACCTCATCACATACTGCCTGAAGGCCATCACACTCAACTACTTCTTCACAACCAGCTCTTCTTTACTGTTGGGACAGTTGCTCTCAAATCAATGTGAGTGAAGGAACGCAGGCGAGGTGAGGACGTATTCATCTTTATCCCCAGTCCCTTTTGGAATACTACTCATGAAGAACACCATTTATAGGTTGAAATAGCACCCGCATCTGTTTTTGTACTGCATTATAAAAGGTGCTTGGTCTTTATGAATTGCCATTAGATATACTATGGTGGTGATCATACTGAAAGCCCAAATCATGATTTTACAGTGTAACCGGTTCACCTCGCACATGTTCGCACTTGTTGGGCGCCGTCTGCACTCTGCGGCGCTTTTCACTAGCGGGCGCCTTTTGTGCGTCTTGTGGCCGTTTCCCATTGCTTTGAATGAGGAAAGGGCACTGGTGCTCAGAAAATGCTATATGGTAACACGCCCCACTGCAATGAATCCTGCCTGGGAGTATCAGCCTTTTGTTTGGCGTAGTTCCATACAGCATGTCTGACTCAAACTGTTTCCTTTTCTTCATCTGCTATTTCACAAAACAGAAACAATGTCATCACATCACATGAAAGCCCCTATGGTCCAAAATGCACCTCCCATTTTCATTGCTTCAGTCTGATCACCTTATTGTTCTGGACTTTTCACACCAGACTAAGTGCAAATTTTGTTCTGTCAAGTAAAAGTGTGTTTTGTTTTTTTGATTGACTATTTTGAAAAATCTATGTTTGCTCCCACCTCACCATAGTCATATCTTTGTCATCTAAATGTTGTCGTCATGTAGATTAGAACTTGGAACTTTTTCTATGTTGAATATTTTGCAATTGTACAGTAAGTGCATTCTTAATAAACATGTTTTTTTTCCATTAATCTTTGTGTGCACAGTGCATTTTCAGTACCATTTCTCAGTACCTACAAGCTCAACGCTAAGCTTGAGGAGTCTAGATAGACCTCATCACGCACGATTGGCTCAGACCTTTATGTTGAGTCTGGTGTGACGTCTTTGTCCTTTTCTCTCCCCTGAGCTTAGTCTCTGACTCTGTCCCACTGGTCTCAATGTTTAGATTCCCAGCAACACTGCCCTTATAAGTACACCAACCTGTCTCTAGTCTCTTAGTCACTTATGAAGTCATCAGCAGCACTCGGGTTACAATGAAAGCACAAACTCTTTATTCATAACAAAACCCTTTCTACAAGCAGCAGTCTGCTTCATCTTTTCAGGCTGTCACTTCCAGGAATTCATTTATTTTTGGCATCCAAAAGTAATGCGTCCAAAGTGAATCCATTGCACCTCTCTGTGCCAGAGATAAAATAAGAAAATAATCCTTCCTCATCTTGTTACTAAATTAACCACAGAACTCGATGTGATTGACATGAAGAAGGGCATGCAGTCATGTTTTCTCCTCCCTATCGTCACACTTGTTGTGGTCGTCAATGGCAGCCCTGTAAGAAGAATGCTTTAATTAGGGTCTTGGCGTATATATTATAAAAGCGCTATATGTTTGTGAGTCATCTGAAGTATGGACTATTCTGAATGACGCAGTCTGGATGTCTTACTTGTAAAGTAGGAGTTGTTTGGTAAGGCTGTTCTTGAGTTCTTCCATCTCATTCATTTTCCTCTTCTGAATTGTTAGCTCTATCTTCAGCTCTCTGCTGCGGTCCTCCAGAAAATACACTGTCTCCTGTAAGGGTTTGAATGCTTTAGGCTTCATAAACTGACAGACAACTAACTAACTAAATTACTTATCAAAATGATACTGCCTTGTAATAGCCAGCATCTTTGGGTCATTGAAAAGCGCTATATAAATTAAATTAATTGTTAGATTTTCTTATACAGATCCTTTCCAAAAAAATTGAATATCATGGAAATACCATGGATGACCGTGGGCTTCAGCGGATTGTCAAGCAAAGACGATTCCAAAATTTGGCGGAGATTCAGAGGGAGTGGACTGAGGCTGGAGTCAGTCATAACTGAGAAGTAACTGCTGATTTTCTTCACACTATAATAATTTCTTGAAATACTGTTTTGGGGGTTTTCTGGAGCTGTAGGCCAAAATTATGAAAAATGAAACAAATGAAGGCTAGAAATATTTAACTTTGTGTGTAATGAATCTATAATCTATGCAATTTTCACTTTTTGAAAGGAATTATGGAAAAAAACGAACTTTTCCATGATCAAATTTTTTGGAAAGTATCTTTAACATAGTACTTAATTGTTGATTGTTGGGAATTTCCATTTTCTCCTGACTCGGGAGGTCAGGGTCAGCTATAGAACAGTGTCTTGCTTACCTTATATTGGCCCACATCCTCTTTCCTGTGTATGTGCATTAGTCTGAGTCTCTGCTCCAAACAGGCCCTCTGGAGCCCCAGCCTCTGGCTCTCCTCCCTCAGGGGTCCCAGCTGAACTTTCATCTCCTGGGCCTGCTCTCTGGCCTTCACCAAGGCTGCGGCTATGATCTCCCTCCTCTTCAGCAGGGTCAGCAACATGGGCTCATACCTGGGCCATAGGGACCGTTCACAATCCAAATATGTTTCCAGACAAAACTGTGGTATGAGATAAGTGTCGATTCCCCTTTCCAATCCTGTATTCACATCACATCATATGGGAAATACTGTAGATGTGAGCTTTCCATTAACAGCTTTCAAATGGTAAATATTACAGTACTTTGGGAACTTGGTGTGTGTGACAGGACCCAGAATGCAGATTTGTCAAAACTTTGGATTCTTAGATCACCAACAAGGAAATACCTGTTATCAAGTGTAGGGAATGAACTTTTAAAATAGTTTCAGAATGACTTGACTACTTCACTTATTATTTAAGCAAGTGAATGAATATTTTCAATCAGGCAAGACCAGCACTCGGATAATAATCGCACCTTTCCTCCAGCGCCTTCAGCCCACCCTGCAGATACTGCTGGATGTCCCCACAGGAGTGTCTCTTGCACTGGGCCATCTCCTCCTGGCTGTTGGAGGTGTGGCTGGAGCCCCGGGCATGAAGCTCCTCCTTCAGGCTTGAGAGCTGCTGTTGCTGGGCCGAGCGGAGTTGGGAGCCCTCCTCCTTCAGCTGGAGCACCAGGGACTCCAGCTTCTCCTGGAACATGGGAAGAAGATGACGACGGAGATGGGAAAAAATATATACAGTATATATGTGGGCATTTGCTTTGAAGTGCTAACTAGGTTATAGAGGGGTTCTTGAAAGTTGCAGAAAAAACATCACTCTCCTACCTCTTCACTCTTGAACAGCTCCATCTCACGCTGCTGGGTGGTCAGGGCGGCCTGGCTGTGAGCGCAGTCCCGAGCCATGGCGAACAGCCTCCTCTTCAGCCTCCTCGCCTCCTCCTGCAGCCCCTGTCTCTCCACGTTCACCTTCCACACCCTCCTCTCCTCCTCTGCCCTCTGCTCCCTCAGGCTCTGCACCTCCCTCTGCCTCTCCTCCCCCCGCACCTCGGCCTCCCTCCTCAGTGCCTCCAGCAACTCTGCCACTTTCCTCTCCGTTCCCTCCGCCATCTCCCCTGTCTCCTCCTCCATGCTCCCCTCTGCTCCCTCTCTCTCCCCTTTCTCCCCCCTCAGATCCAGCGCTTCCGCCAGCAGTTCCTCCCTCTTCCTCTCCAAGTGCTGCACCTCCTCTATGCACTCCTCCAGCCGAGACCCCAAAGCCTCTAGTCCATCCATGCCAGACCTCGGCTCAGTCACTTCCATCTTTAGCTCTGGACTTCCTTCAGCAGGCAGTCCAGTGTCAGGCAGTCCCATATCCATCCTAGATATGTCGTGTCTTGCATGTGTCCCGTCACAGTATCCCATTTCATTTTGTGTATTCCTCATGGGCACTGATGGCTCTGAGAACATTACCTGAGGCTTGTGAACCCCCTCATCTACTTTGAAATCCATGCGAACCCCAGTTTCAGTCCGTGACCTTTCCAGTCTTTCCACTGAGATACTGCCCATGTCCTCACGGCTACGCCAGGACTTTTGTGGGGTCCCCTTTGTAGCCGAACCCAGCGTTACCCCGTCTCGGCTCTCCATGGATCCTTTCTCTGCGGCCCCCCGAATGGGCTGACCAGCGCAGGACTGGAGTGGCACTGACTGGGTCTCGAGCCTCTCTGTCCTCCCCCCCGCGGGCCCCAGTGTTGTGTCCGTGTAAAGACGAGGCTTTTGACTGATGTGTACATATTCTTGGTTTGCATCTGTAGCCCACTCTTGTGGGTCAAAGTCCATGCCAGCCTCTTCCATACAGCTCTCTAGCATGGCCAGCATCCCCAGCAGCTGGCCCTCGTACTCCACCATGGTTCCACTCAGTGCGGTGCCTGCTGAGGTGAGGGACATTTCTGTTTGAGGAGCAACTCCTTCTGTACCTCCATACCTGTTGATGACAGAGCCCAAATCCTGCTGCTGCTCCTCTGGTCCTGCCCTATCCATTCGAGTGTCAATGTAGGTCGTTGAAAGATATGGTTGGGGTGATATACTTGTTTCTCGATATCGCTCCATCGTAACGTACTCTTTCAGCTGACCTCGAGTCGATCCACTCAGGCTTGTGTCTGTGTAACTGGGTGAGAAGTGAGAGCCAAAGGGGACTCCAGTGAGCTCCTCGCAGCTCTTCAATAACTCATCCATCTCCTGTAAGTATGGCTGAATTGGAGCTGACTGATTCAGCTGTGTTCCTGCGAAGGCGAGTCCCGATTGTGTTGTGTTGCACTCTGCTCTCTCCCCCATCACGGCTCTGTCCTGCTCCCCATCCTCTTCCTGGATGAAGAGAGACTCAAACCCGGATGATGATACGTTGTCGTCCTCCATCACTTTAGCTTTTATTCATGTAGCCACTTGTCCCGTTGAAATAACCAGCTCCTTTACAACCACGGCCCGTCCCTTGACAAAAGCAGATGGTAGATGTCAGATGTTAGACAGCCGACCTCATTTATACTCGACACATGATATCTTTGGTTGTAGGCATTGCTGTTGAATTTCACAATACTGTGATGACATGTCAGTGGAGGAGTTTGGATTAATATTTTGGCCAGACCTCTCTGTAAGATATGTTGACACCATTAGCACATGGGGGGGGGGAGGTGAGGAGAGGGGTGGCAGTTGAGCAGGAGGAATGCTACTCAGTCATTGACAGCTGCCCCCTTGCCTGGAAGCCTCATAGGGGACCAACGGACAGCTGGTCCATCGTCTCACACGCGCACACCATGCACTCTGTGGCATTCACGCAAACACTGTAACACAGCTAATATAAACACACATAAACAAGATTACATTAGTCAGTGCATTATCATAACATGTCACTGTACCGGTGGATGGGGACATTCATACTCCCCGCTGGTGAGTGGTGGATAGTGCAGCTGTAATTTCACCCATTGAAGTGTTTGCCAAGGCTGGCCACAAACTCTGTGAGCGTAAACTGACTGACCCAACAGTGTCATCAGACCAGCAATTAGTAATGCAGAAAGGGCAGGGCAGACTGCTGTCACATTCATGTGATGGTTGCCGTTTGATGGCCCGTTTTCCTGGCCAACGCCGCCTTCACTGACATTCAAGCTGCAGCTCGCCTGTCTCTATTGAACTAGGGTTAGATCACATGGAGGGGCAACGGTTGATCCTTCTGATTGAAGTAGCCTCAAAGTTCTTTCTCTTTTTGGTTCTAAGTCTCATAAGTTTGACTAGTGGCAGATTGGACGTTTACCCTGGCCCCTGCGGAGGACATGACAGTGACCAGCTGTCCTGCTGGAGGGCAGCCGTGGGCACAGGGGGCACATTCCTCCGGTCCCTCTCAACACCCAAAGAGAGCACTGGCCTACATTTGAGGAGAATTACAATCTTTTCTGTTTCATTTAAAGATCAACCGGACATCTTTTTGCTCAATTTAAACATATTATTCATACTTTTGATTGTTAAATTAGTTCCACAGTCCTCAAGGTTGACATGAGAGCTAGAAGGATAGTTTGTGTTTTAGCGTTTCTTCAGTCTTTTTCATGCAAACCTTTCGAGAGCAACTGTCACTACTTGGGTCAATATCAAACATTCTTGAACTTACCTATGAGCATATATCCCTGCCTCGTCTGTCCTCACACAGTATCCAGGGCATGAAACGATGAAGTGGTACTTGCGGTTTGAACCACAAAGTGAGTGTCAGAGAATGAGCGGGAGGAGTGTGTGCAGCCGACGTGAGAGAGGCGGGGTGGAGTGAGTTGACCCCGCCTCCGCTCTCACAGGCAGCGTCTGTGTGTAGCTATGTGACCATGACTACGACAAATCTGTTTATTAATAAACACGAGGCAGGGAGAAAGAGGAGCCATGCCTGTTTGCCTAAGAGATGAAGGACCTGCCAACATGGACCTCAAAGGCTTATGAACACCTGGTTCCACTATTTTCTGCCTGCGATTCCAAAGCCAGTTTCCACTTGTGAATTCAGATTTTGTCACGATGGTTAATATTGTAATATTATAATATTTTATTATATTTTATGCAGTACCTCTGCATAAAATGTCTTATCTTAGCAACTCATTTACTGTAGTCTTAACATTTCCAACATGTTAGGCGAGATTCTTTATCTCTTTTTTTTTTTGCTCCTCCCAGTGCAAATCACCTTAGTTTCTAGAATTTGGGGTGAATTTTCTTGAATCCTTGACACTGATGGAGTGATCTGTCATTGTTTCAAGACTGTTGAAAGTAGGTTCAACTGCATTGGAAAGTGAGTGAAATCATCTCAATTGTCAGATTTGTTTTAACTTGTAAGGAAAGCAAGATTTTAAGATTCAATAACTAAATGACTTGTAAATGTTTTCATTAGTCTTTGTAGTGTGGACCACTTTCAAAGCATCCCATGCCGCCATGTGAGGAACTAAGAGGATCATAACTCGTAACATGCACATACTGTACGCCTCATTTTACTCACTCCCTCTCTGATACTAGAAAGACTGGGAGAGTTACAGCTGGGGGCATCTATTAAGACTGTTGGAGGGGTGGGGGCGGGTGTCACTGTGTGTGTTTATGTTGAAAGGGAACATGGCTCCATTCCACCCATGCCTCTTCATTATCGAGACGTCTTTAAATAGCTCGCTGCACTTTTCTGGCCCCCTCCCACAGGAGGATTGGTTTTCCCCTAAACTTCTGACTCCAATATGATGCATCACAGGTGGTCTTGCTCTGCCGTCTTGAGGACGGGACTGAGAGGATGGGACTGGGCCTGGAGAAGGCTTGGAACAGTGTGTGGGAGATGTGGAACACAAGCAGGAGATTGGTGGTGAAGTGTTGAGAAAGGCAGATGTTGAGGAATGGTCATTGAAATGCAGCTTTTGGAGCAAACTTCTTCTCTTCTTAAAACTCATATTATTAGACTACTTTTATGTAATGACCCTTTTATTGGTTTACTTTTATGTGTCTTATATATTTCTTACCATGCTTTCATTGGTTTTGACTTGAATTTAGTTTTTTCTCCCTTAAATTCTTTCATAAATAATAAGAGGTGGCAACAGATAAACTATAATCATTCTGAATCCTATTCTCTTATATTATAATGGTGATCTACAGTTATAAAGCGCTTTAACAGTCAGATACCACTAGATGGCAACACAGTCCAACTATAAGCCCTCTTTCTAAACGCAACATAAAAGGTAATGTTCACTGCCCATGAGTGTGCAGGCTTTCTGTGGGCTTTCTGCGGGCTTTCTGTGTCAAAACAGCAATTCAAGTGCGTAGGGTTTATATTCTCCACAATCTCAAACAAATTGGGCACAAATAAATGATACAGATTTACCTTAACACTGAGGATGACTCTTCTCCCTCTCTGTCCTCGTCTCTCTCTAACTTGCTCTCTCACTGTTTGTCTCTTACAAATTGCTATTGGAAGGCAGACGCCCACTTCCTGTGTAGAACAAGCATGTACAAAGTGATGAAGCGATAGAAAGAGACAAACTGGGGCATCTGGGTAGTGTAGTGTAGAGGTAAAAGCACTTGCCTACCACTGTGAAAACCCAGGTTCAATCCCCGGCAGTGGCACCTCCAGCTTGGTCAGACGCTCCTACAGACACAATTGTCTGTGTCCGCGGGTGGGAAGCGGGTGGGGTATGAGTCCTTTGCACTAGCGCCTCCTCTGGTCGGTCAGGGAGCCTGTTCAGGGTGGAGGAGAACTGGGGGGAATAACGTGATCTTCCCATGCGCTACGTCCTGTTGGTGAAACTCCTCACTGTCAGGAAAAAAGAAGCGGCTGGCGACTGCACATGTATCGGAGGAAGCGTGTGCTAGTCTACAGTCCCAGACTTGACTCCTCTAGACACTCCACTCCAGAATATTTCTGTAACTCCTTTATTTCATATCTTTCTATTTGCAGTTCACACTATAAGATGGCGCGGTGAATTCTTCTGGGATTCTGATTCAGTGTTTCCATGAAAGATGTAATGTTGAATGATTTCACCCATGTTGACTGCTGTGACGCTGTGTTTTGGCAAGGCCGGGCCTTGTGGGAGGAGTGCTAATTTACATGACGTTATGTCCAGCGATTACAGTATCTGTTTCAACACACCATTTAACACCCTGCTTCACATTTGTGCTGATGCGTACATGCACGCCCACACCCACTAGGATTAGAGACTTTGGAGTATTTTCCTCACTCGCGTGCCATTAAAAAATCATTTCATTATCGGCTATTACTTACTTTACTTTTTTCTTTGCCTCTCATTTCAGTCATTTCCTTTGTAGCGGGAGAGATCATCAGCCTCTGTGTGTGGGGGTGTAGAGGACAAGAGGAAACCAAATATTTAGGGAGGCGCTGTGGTGGAGGACCGAATGTCCCACTGAGATGGACCATATGCTGAGTGGACGCCCATTTGGACTAGCCTGCTCCTATCTGCTCCAAAATACAGTACTGTCCAAAAACGGACCAGAACACCTTCTCTGTGTCCTGGTCTTTCTCCTCTCCTCTCATCATCTCCTTCTATCTACATGTATCTATCTATCTATCTATCTATCTATCTATCTATCTATATATCTAGATAGTTTAGTTTTACTTTTCTTCACCTTCCCTCACCTTCAAAATATCTGCCCTGGATAATGGTGCCAATCTGTTCTGCCTCGTTGGTATGCATCCATGAGAAAATGAAATCATGTGTGTCTTGCTCAAGAGCACAGTGGCACGTAGTTGTTGTGGGTAGGGGATTAGTGTTACTCAGTCACTTTCCCCAAGCACATTTTCCCAGCTGGTTTGGGGATTTGAACCGGTGACTGTCGGGTCACAAGCCCACTTTTCTAACCTCTAGCTAGCTTGTATCCTTTAACTTGTGTTGTCCCCAACCATCTGTCAAGTTGCGCGGTGCACAGTTGTCCTCTCACTACGGCTGAGTGTGTTTTAATGACCGTGACCTTATCCGGTGTTTATTTTAAGGAGAGAGCCTCCGCTGGATGATTGTTAGCCACCATCTTTTCACTGTCATCAGCCACCCGGTGTTTGGACCAGTTGGCTTTTTATGGTCTTAAGGGATCACTTAATATAATGAAGTAGGGGGCCCCAGCCGCCCCACGCCCTTCTTCACCATGTTTTTCCACTGCTCTGGATTAAGCACGTTTCCGCCTTTTAAAGAAGCTAGTCACTCTGATCCCATTCCATCGCGTTTTGATTAACCCCAAATTTAATTCAAACTACTTCTCTTAAGAAAAATGCAGTCTTTCTTGATCGATTTCACTTCCATAAAAAGGCGGTTGAGTTAGAAGAATTGAGAAGATCCTGGTGTCGTCCATGTAATCAAATCATCAACCCACTCACAGTACGGGTGAAAATAGTTGAAATATCAGGGCAGAGCCCAGATACATTTTATTGTGGAAAGATATTATGTTTGTAATGATTATGTTATGCTCGCAATATTACATCAGCCTCTCGTCAAATTCCTCTATCATTCAAGGCGCCATCTTTATGTTGTAGCTAGCTAGGACAGTCACACAGCCAATTTCATGTGAAGGGACATGGCGGCTGAAAGCAGCAGATATGGAGAGATGAGGTCACACCTGTTCGGTCAGCGGGCCTCAGTCTCTGTGGCTTCAGTCATGGGTGACGGTCCTCTCTCAAGAGTGAGGAGTGAGTTGAACAATGGAGGCGGTGTTTACAGTTTATCTCCTGCAGTATCTGTCACCAAAGATTTGAATGGATAGTTTTTAAATGATAGTTTCATTTATTAAGGTTTGACTAGGCAGGGTACAACAACCTAAAAACACAGTTTTTAAACAGTGAATTTTGAAACGCATCAAACATTACAGCAATCAACAACATCATCCTATAATAAGAATGCAATTTCACTAGTAAGCAGAATAGTTAATAGAGATCTTAGATCAGTAGCGGTTCCCCAACCTTTTCCGAGTCATGGCCCACTTGAAAATCTAAAAAATGTTCACGGTCCACATCCGACCCTAAACAGTACGGAGGCCAAATAATGTGTTTGCAATAGGATAATTAACGAATAATTCTAATTAAATAACGGTACCATTCAACTATGAAGAAATGCATTCGCATATATAATAATAATAATAACAATATATTTTTCTTGAAAATCATGTTTTGGAAATGATCTGGCGGCCCACCTACAATACCCTCGCGGCCCACAGGTTAGGAATGGCTGTCTTAGATGGTAGAGGGATTCAAAGTGGGGTTGGGTCTATATATATATATATATATATATATATATATATATATATATATATATATACACAATAACCACTATACTCTTGGCATAGTGGTTCGTGTATACACTTTGGAAGCGGGAGGTCGGCGGTTCGGCAAGCCCTTAACATGGGTTGCTGCAAGTACCGTTAACACAATGCAGGTTACATGCATACATACATGCATAACATACATACATACATTTATTTATTTCTCAGTTTTGTGCACCTGAATCTCGCTCAGAAAGATAGATCCAGCTGGGGGAAAGAAACCAGTCAGAATGAAATGTAGCATTCCTCTGGTCTTACTCATCTCTCTCCAGTAGAGGCTCACCCAGGTCCTTACCGGTGCTACTTTTAGCACTACCATGTATCAACAGGGCTTCATGGAGACATACTGTCCACCTGCAGCTTGCCTCCAAACTCAAACACATAATAGCTGAGACGGGAGCTAGTGTGTGCGTGTGCATGTGTGTG
The DNA here is from genome assembly GCF_964638095.1 of Poromitra crassiceps. Taxonomy (NCBI): domain Eukaryota; kingdom Metazoa; phylum Chordata; class Actinopteri; order Beryciformes; family Melamphaidae; genus Poromitra; species Poromitra crassiceps. Next base: position 38,067,180 of record NC_139643.1, on the reverse strand, counting down.
TGTCACTGTTTGCAGCCTTTTAAGGGGCTGCATTTTGCCGAGCTGTTTAATGGTGTAGTCTAAATGTTAGTAGCTTATGACCGAGGTACCACAGTAAATATTTTGATGGCTGCTCACAATCAAATTAATTTTATGACTTTTCAACAGGCAACAAATTTGCTCTTGCGCTCTGTCTTAGACTGTACAAATCTATTCTGTATCCCTGTTGTTAGTTTTGAGAAAGGGAGCAGCACTGCATAAGAAATAGAAAAAGTGTTTTCAGCTAGCCTTCATTGCACGTTGTTCCAGTGCCAATCCGGCTGTTTGAATAAAGTTGATTTGACAGAGGTCACATCAGGCTTCCTGACTGTGACGTCGGTGTCTCGTTTAAACGACCCCCCAGAGTGAGTGGAAACAGGCAGATAGTTCCTCCGCAAGTGGAGCGAGTGAGAGACAAAGAAAGAAAGAAAGAGGGAGAGAGAGAGAGAGAAAGGGGGAATATTGTGGTGGGTGGATGGATGAATTGGATGGAAAACTAGCCTGTTTTTGTCCAGTCCCAAACAACCCAGCAGTAACTACACCCTCTCAGCAGTAACCACACCCTCCCCGGAATTCCTGCTGCAAAAATAATTCATGTTGTGTTTTTAGAGGAGCAGTTCACTCTTATCACAACATATGTGTTTTCTTACCTGTTGCATAACGTGATCTAGAGGGTAAAACACAGGACATATACTGTAGATGGTGCAGCTAAATACTACCAGATATATACAATTGTACAGTTTTAATTCTCAGTACAGTGCGCTTGTCTCTATGATGATGATGATGATAATGATAATAATACTAATAATAATTTATATATTTATTTATAGATCAAGACATGATTACAAAGTGCTTTATAGGATAAATAAAAATGAAAGTGAACAAATATATAGAGAAAACAGAATAATATAAACATTCACTAACGTGATAAATATCGTGGGGGTTAGGGATTCAGACCCTGGTTAGAGTCAGTTTTAGTCAACTAAAGCTTTGGTTAAGCTCAGGAAACTAAAATAATAAGGTTAAGGTTAGGATGAGATTCTTCACATGGTCGAATAAGAAGATTTCCTCTGAAAGTGAAAGCTTCCTTCACAGAAGAAAACGTCTTGGCACGAGTTTAGACATTGAACCCGGGTCGCTGGAGTGGAAGACAGATGTGTGTATGCCCATCGACCACCCTGACCTCCGCACCCATACTCTCCTCTGCACTATGTCAGTGTCAAACTGCTGTGTTGGAGTATGCTGCCAACCCAGTATACCAGCAAAACAAGCTAACAATAAAAAAAAAAACGCAGACCGCCGTCCAAGTAAAAGGGGAAAAAAAGCTAAACTAAGTCGTCTTTCATCATAAAGTATTTTGTATCTAAGCCAGCCGTTCCCAACCTTTTCCAAGTCGAGGCCCACTTGAAAATGTCAAAAATGTTCCCAACCCACATCTAACTGTAAACCGTAGGCCCTACGGTGGGCAAATGATGCAGTTCTCTGAGCACCTTTTTATTTTAATAATAAAAGGAGCTGTCCATCAGCACCACACAGAAATCATAAATAAAAGTAAGAGGCTCTCTGCAACAGGCTAATAACAAATAATTGGTTATTACAAATTAAATAACGGTATCATTCAACATTGGAGAAATGCATTATTTTTTCCATGAAGATCGTAATGTTTTCCAAATGATTTGGTGGCCCACCTGCAATACCTTCATGGCCCAGCAGTGGGCCCTGGCCCACACGTTGGGAATGGCTGATCGCTATACTTGCCAAAGTTTTCCAACATGTTTTTTTTGTTTTTTTTAGTGAAGCCTGTGTGTGTGCATGTGTGTGTGTGTGTGTGTGTGTGTGTGTGTGTGTGTGTGTGTGTGTGTGTGTGTGTGCGTGCGTGCGTGCGTGCGTGCGTGTGCATGTGTGTGTGCATGCGTGCGCGTGAAGTATGTGTGGATGTGGATCGCTGACCAGATGGTTCTGTACACAGCCAGTATGTTTTGGCTCTGACCAGTCCTGGATTCTGAGAAGTGTCCACAGCGAAGATGGTTTCACTCTGAACAGCACACACAGATGGCCTTCCATGTTTACGCCAACTGTTTTTTCCCCCCTTTGTATTTTTTTATATATTTTTTCATCTTTTAAGAAAGACAGACAAAACAAAACCCAAAGAGCATCGCTGGGAGGTCCATCACATATTTTATAGTTCACTTTATTTATTGTATGTCTCTGTGTGTGTTTGTCTAGAAAGGGTCAACTCAACATAAAGCAAGCATCATTAACGGACCAGCTTCAACTTGCCCAGGCAGAGGCAAGCCCTGATTGGCTGATATAATTGATAGACGGCTTACGGGTCAGACAGATGGCCTATGACATGGTTAGACACACATGGAAACCCCCTCCTGGGCCTCCTCCCCCCAGATAGCATTGGGCAGATACAATTCTCTCAAACACTGATTCTAGAGTCAACCTTCATACATTTCAGAGTCACTTTTTTACTGTACATTTCATGAGTTTCTCCATTACCTCACTACTTAAACTCCAAAGCACTATAAAGCTGATGGAGATGTGTGCTTAAGGGAGGCTTCAAAGCAGCAGTTCTCATCTCCCTGACAAGGAGGAGGTCAGGTAGAGGTCTTTAATGGCACTGCATACTGAACGATGGGTCACACTGGTGTGTGTGTGTTGCGTGATTTGTGTGCTTGGCATGGCGATCTATTCCCAACCAGTGGAAGGTAATTACATACCTGTCCAGAGGAGTGATAGACAGAGAGTTATGAAACATACAGTGCTTTATTTTAGGGCAGGACTAATAAGCTAATAAGAAAGCAGCCGTCCCGTAACCTTAGTTCTCTGTTCTTCTCAGGCTCTTGGGCAACATTGTTCCCTGGAGGCACCATAAAGCACTACAGCCAGCTCTTCAGCAGGCTCAGGCTCAGCCCATATTTTATCTTCTCCTCGCCTAACTGAACCGTCTTGCCAGTGCCGTAACTCAAGTCTCGACGTTGGGTCTGACCACGTGAGACTACCATACGTAACTCTATCTCCCCCATCCACCGCCATTCATTCCACTTCCCCTTTTTCTCGTAACGGCAATGAAACGGTCACTTTTCCCCCGATCTGTCTCGATGCTCTGCCTCTCTCCGGCCTTTCTGACCCCCCCCCCCACCTTTCCTGTAGTCTTTTTTTAGTGTGTCTCCAGTACGGGGCAGGTCAAAGGAATGTGGGGACAGTGACTAACTGACTATAGGTGAATCCAGAGGGAACATGCCCGGGCAAGCGAGAGTGTCGGGGTCACAGCACTGCCCTGTTCCTCTTCCTCTTACCTTTATCTTTCCACTTTTCCTCCCTAGAGCTATTATCTGTTGTAGACCGACACACAAAGCCATCTCTATTGTGCAGAGGAGTCCGCTCTGTGTGTTTCACAGCTGAATATCCCACTGCAACCTCTCCCACTCTTCTCTAACACTGTTATTACAAGTCAGTCTCTTTCTATGTCTCTCTCTCTCTCTCTCACCTCTCTTTCCACCCCTCCCATCCTCTCGTAAGTCAGTGGACGTTATGAATAGTGGACTGCAGTGCGGAATGTAATGTTGGCTGGTGAGAAGAATCGTTTTTTTGTTCTTGGTCAGTGCTTGGAAATGCTCATTGGTGATGCATTTCTCGACGGTGGATTGACAAATGCACACGCGCAAACACTCCCGGAGAAGGAGGTGATGGAACAAACAACAGAATGATGAGACCTAGTTCAGTGTCACTGTTTAGTTTCAGTATTGCAGGCTGAAACGGTTTCAGAGGTTTAGTTTCAGTATTGCATGCTGAAACGGTTTCAGAGGGCCGGAGGGAGAAGCAGTCGTTGGGGCAGAAAGAATGCGTCCGTCGCACGACAAAGGCAGGTTGGGAATGATAATGCTGGTCTGAGAGAGGGGGGCTTATCCCAACCGGGAGGATGGATTTCCTGCCTGTTGCCTCATTTCTTTCAGTCACATGTGACACCCACACGTACACCCAATTCTCCAACAAACAGTTTGTCACGCTGTTGTTGGTGCGTTTGTACTTGCGATTGTACTACTACAATTGTGGTACCGTGTGATTAGACCGTCTCGAAACTGTCATGGACTTTACTTGGTCAGTGTAGTTGCAACAATATCCAGGGAAGCAATAGCTTTTGAGCAAGGCACTTAACACCCAGCTGTGTGTCACTCCCCCCCCCCCCCACCCCCCGATCTCCATGCAAACATAGAATTGTTGTATGGAGATTTTTCATCACTAATCTTGAAATTTTGCTCCAGAGGGTTTTTGGCTGCAGTTATTGTAATATATGCCAAAATGCAATAAAATGGTTTATTCTGTATATATGACATTGCCAGGCATCAATATTATTATTGTTAATTGTACAAACACACTAGACGTGTTTTGAGAAGTGTATGCAACTATGGTCATTTCTTTGTTATATCAGTTTCAGATTTTGATGGTAGTTGTCATGTTTTATGGGAAAGACGGTCGATACAACCTTCCCACTGGTAAATGCTCAGCTTTCAGGTGATAAACCCTATTAACGAATACGTGTCACCTCAGTTTTCAGCTGGAAAACACTACTGGCACTGGTAACCCAACAATCAACGGGATTACATGTTTACATGCATCACTATGGGATAATGACAGATTCTCCCAGGTAAATCCCTAAATGGAGGCCTTCGTGGATAGTGAGGGAATATTAGTGTGCCTGCCAGTGAAAGCAGCTTAACACAGTTGAGTGAAGAAGCTTGGAGGTGGAGAAAGACAGAAACAGTGGAAAACAGAGTTGGGAGAGAGGATTGGTGAGACATTCCCCAGGAGGCTCATAGAGTTCTGGTGGTTAATGATTTTATACCTCTTACGGCACACACACACACACACACACACACACACACACACACACACACACACACACACACACACACACACACCCTCACAGACATACAGAGAGTGGTTGTTTTCTATTCGGTCGCCATGGAAACGTTAAAACATTTCAATCTGTTCAGCACTTGAGTGAACTAAACTATGACTCATTTGAACCCCTCCCTAGACACCAAGAGACATTTATGCACACGCACACAGACACATAACTACAACAAAACTCATCACACACAGAAATCATCAAACCCAATGGCCAGAATAAAATGTCGACATTTTACGTGTTTGCAGACCAGGTATAATTTGCAACGCAATCAACGCAAATTTGAAACAAAACATCTGCAAAATATGTTTCTAAAATGTTGCATTTTACTGTACGTCTCTGCAAACCTACAATCTCAATGTAAATTTGAAACAAAAAACGGCGGTTAATTTGAAAACCTAGCCACCTTTCCAACGTTCAATACAAATAAAACAACTTTAACAACTTTTGGTTATGTTTAGACAAGTAAAGCAACTTGGGTAAGGTTAGGATTATGATTTTGGCTAGGCTTAAATAACAAAAACATTAAATGTGACTCGCGGTTGAAATGTAGACTTGAAATATAGACGGCCCTCCCGTATGAAAGACAAGTGTTTACGCCCTCCATCCACCCCAGCCACAAAACACCCTTATGCTCTTTCAATAGCAGTAGTGTATAACGTTAATATTCACGTATCTAGAAACATAATATTTAACATACTTTGGTTCTGAAATGTTCATATTATCTGTTCATTGCAGAAAGGTGCGATGCCAACATTTCATTCTGGCGACCAGGCTGAATCATCTCACACTCAATACCATACAGCAAACTATGTAAAGGGAGTCCAGCACAACGTCTGAATTCTGACACATTTATATTCGTCACCTTCTGCTCCTCTCCGCATAACAGCCTCGTCTTCATCTGAAGATGAAATCCTTATAATTCTCCATAATGTCTGCACATGACATACAGCAAAACGCAGCAGGCTATCACTTACAATAATGTGATCTGTTTGAGGAATGGACTTCCAAAGGCCATTTGAGTTGCACTTGCAGCATAAAACAAAACCCAATGCATTTCCCCCTCTACAGAGTTTTATTTTGTACATTACATAACAAGCAGAGGTAAGGTGGAGGTCTGAGGGACAGTAATACCCTGAGGTCCTGTGCCAGAGTTAGCCCAGGAATCCCAACAGACACACAATTAGGTGGCCTCATCACAGGAACTAAATGGAGACCGTGACCCACTGGTCCCTGACTATACATGAAATAGACCAGTATGTATACTGTACGACAGTTTGAATAGTTAAGTAGTACATATGACAATGGTTTGCATTGATGATTTTCATCCGTTCTTATTATTTGTTTGTGGATAAGAATGGTTACTCAAATGTGTTTAACCTCTCATGAATCAAGGCTAGGTGCTGGCAGTAGCTTAGAGGCTAGAGAAGCAGGTTTGTGACCAGTTCAAGCCTCTGGATTGGCTGGAAAAATACGGGTGGGGGAAGTGAATGTAAAATGCTCTTAACTGCCTGAACTGTCAAGTACTGTTGAGCAAGGCACTTTAAAGGGGCAACAATAACTAACTGTCCCAGAACACACAATGACAACCCCCCCCCCCCCCACACACACACACACACACTCACCTTTTCAACTGCTCAATGATGGAGGATGGTGATGGTGCTACGAACGAGCAACCAGTCTCGCAAATCATTTTCCACTACGAAGGCTTAAAAGCCTCTGTCTCAACCCAAAAAAAGCACATTACACCAGCATTATTATTACAGTAACAGTATGATATTACCTCTTTCTGTTGGATCAAGGGGACCGGAGAGCTGGGAGGTTGACGTGCTAGCTAGAGACTTGAAGCCCCCCCACACATGATCCGCGGTAAAACAGCTGTGCGCCCGCTGTCTCGTTGTTTTCCTACGGGGAGAGCGTTGCCTCCCAACTCTGCGGCAGCGCTACACTTGGCGTCGTGCACCGCTCAAATTTACCACCTTGCGCTGCGCTCAAAGTTCAAATTGTTTAAACTTTGACCTACTTACCGCTGAGCTTTCTCCGCTCTGCCTCGCGGTGAGAGAAGAGAAGATCGTTTATCATGTGGAGGCAGCTGTAGGAGGAGATACATTTTGCCGGTGTTGCAATTCTCACTGGCTGCTGTGCTGATAGAGATCATTAAAAGCCATATCAGCAGCTCAGTGACCACCAGTAAAAGACTGTGGTTGTGCTGGTCAGCTCCCACCAGGTGTGAATGTGAAGTGGGGCGTTGCTGAAAAACAGCCTAAATATTCAGTCAACTTTCAAGAATGTAAGTTGAATGAATGTTGCTCATATAGCCAATTTGTATTGTAGACTGAAGTTACAGGTGTGTCTCTGTCTGTTCCCCCAAGGCTGCTAGCTACACCCCCTCCTCCTCCCATCCCTTCTCCTCTTCAGCTCTCACCCCTGAGGGTCTACTCTACATTCAAACCAGATGAGCCAGTCCCAGGACACACACACTCCACCCACTTCTGACAAGTGTCCCCCCCCCGACACACACACACACACACACACACACACACAATGATGTCAACTCCTTTCGTGCCTGCCAGTGAAATTTAAAACACACACACACGTCAGAGGCCAGTGGAAGGACTCATCTGTTGAAGGCGAGTTCTGGACAAGCCCTAAAGAGAACTGGCCCCTTGTGACTCACCCTACCTGTCTGCCTAATTGTGTGTGGGTGGGTGGGTGGGTGCCTGTGGGTGTCTGTCTGTCATGTTTAACAAGGGGTGTCCGGTTTCCGCCTCGCTGCAAAGTGACAGCAATGAGACACTCCTTTCTGCAGAAGAAGAACCCTCCTGACCTTTACCTGTGCACCTCTCACCACTGGACGGCTGTGCTATTTCCTGGGAACTTCACGGTCTGATTTCTTCTTATTTATTTTTTTATATCCGTTTTATACCTCAAGAAGAAAGCATTAGCCCTGAGCGCTCTGCTGAAGCTGTACGGGTAAAGCCAGGTTTGCTGTTGCTATTCTGTCCTGTGATCCAGAGCGGATCATCTGCTCTGAGGGGTCTGTTTTTGTTTTTGTTTTCATGGCTGCCATAATGCTTCCTGACTCTGGGGTGCCCCTCCTGGGGGAGAAGGGCATGACTGCACCTGATCCCCGCAAAGGAGGCTAGGAAAAAAGGCAAAGGAAACAGTAGAAAGGTAAGGAGAGTGGATGCAATTTGCATTGATCACAGTGCAAGAAATCAACCCGTGCTGCTTGAATTTAAAGCCCCCCCTTCAGTGTCTTTTGTCATTTGTAAGGTAGTCCTGACAATGTTGATTAGCTACACTGTTCGGCAAATATTTTTTGAAAATAACTCAATTTGTGCTCACAAATTTAAGTTACTTGCTAAAATGGGACACTTACGTATGACTAGAGTTACACGAAAAATCAATTCTGACTCAGGACGAGGTAGCCTGTTAACTAGCTAGCTGTTAGCTACATTTGTCTGCTGTACTGCCTGCTGTATTTAGCTACGCTGGGCTCAAAACACCCACTTAGTGACTGAAACGGGGACACCCCGGCATTCCGAAATGTCGGCACTCCGAAATACCGGCATTCCGACAAAATTGAATGGAGATCTGTCTCGCCATTGCGAAAGAACCCTAACCCGGGGGACCGGCTGGAGCTAACCTCTCCCAGCCCCCACGTCTAAACCTAACCTCTCCCACCCCCCATGCCTAAACCTAACCTCCTGCAGACCCTAACCCTAAACCTAACCTCTCCCACCCCCCATGCCTAAACCTAGCCTCCTACAGACCCTAACCCTAAACCTAACCTCTCCCACCCCCCACGCCTAAACCTAACCTCCCCCAGAACCTAACCTCTCCCACGCCTGTAGGCTAAATAACTCAAGATGCTATGTCGGAAAGGCGGACCTAATATCTTTCGCAATGGCGAAACCTTTTTTGGAGATAAAAAGGGCCGCCTCTCCGAAAGCATAGAAGTCAATGATTGGAATGCCGACACTTCGGAATGGCGAGAGGACCCCGACTGAAATACTGGCTAGTTAGCAAGTACAAGTCACGCTGATTCCAATGGTACAAACCGTTTAGAAATCCATTGCTTGGTTGTTGAGAAAAGTGTGTTTTTTCTGCGTTAGCAATACGGGGATTACTTGCGGAGGTACGTAGACTATTTCATACGCAGCTGCCGGCCAGCTAACAGCTAACAAATAGTGCAACTATTAGCCACCCACGACAGAGTGTTTGAAAAAGAACATTACGGTAACCGCTAAACAGGTAGAAACACTGATTGGAGGGGGACTTTAATTTCTTAAAGGAACAGTTAACCCAAAAATGAAAATTCTGTCATTATCCACTCACCCTCATGTCAGTTGAAACACAGCTGATGTTTGTCCATATAACACACAGGGAGGTGGCCAGACAACTGGGCAGAAAACCAGTCACCATTGCCTTCAGTACAGTAGCTACAGGGGTGTAGTGGTAAATACAGATGTGGGTAAACTAGTACTGTTTATCCATTTTGCTTCCTCTCATTGATTGTTACAGTAGATCTGAAAATAGGTGAGTAAACTCTCAGCCTCATTTCAAAGAGGTGGGTAAACTGTGTTTACATGTGTTTAGCCTCCAATACGCCCCTAGTCTCTCCCCAGACACAAATATTACACTGAATCGCTGTGCTCCGCATACTACATAATAAAATCTTCGCCACTTCGCAGCCCCTGCTCCTGTTTTGAGGGGGGGGGTAATTGAATGACTGACAGGTCGTAGCACCAATGAGAGAGTGACATTTTCAAAAGTCAAGAGTCAGGTTGGGTGGACGTGCCTGATTGCTAAAGTCATTACTGATTGGTGGGTTCAGGATTTTGGCGCAACCAATCACTGGCCAGGATTCAATCCGTTTGGAGCGAGCAGTGTCTCAGACCCAGAGAGGGATCTACAGCATGCACTAACGTAGTGTATCAGCGTAAGAACTCTCATGGGTCTGGCATTGAGACTACCACATGTACGCCCCTGGCTACAACTGAAGTCAATGGTGACCTGTTTTCTCTGGACAAACTTCACCTGTGTTTCAGCTGGCATGAGGGTGAGTAGATGATGACAGAATTTTCATTTTTGGGTGAACTGTCTCTTTAACACTGAGGCTCAATGCTAAATCCCAGGTGCTTTGGGGAGCGAGGAGAGGCGGCTCACCCCTCGCAGCTCTGTGAGAGGAGAGGCTGGCTCTCATGCCGAGGGAGGGACCGCCTGCTCACAGAGCATGGAGCTTCATTCACACTGCTGAGCACAAACACACACACACACTCCTTCTCACACACACACACACACTCAGCAGCCTGTTCTCAGGCAGAGAGAGAGAGACAGAGAGAAGAGGGGGAAGAGAGGACACGGCAAGCTCGCTGAGTGAGTTGAATACAGTTTTAAAACTTTGCTTTTTATTATTATTATTAATTTTTAGAGAGTGAAACCAATGTAGAGGTGTGTCATAGGCTACTTTTGGGGACAAATTTCAGACTTAAGACGGGATGTCTTGTACATTTGGGGGCAAGGGTCCCCCATTTGGAAAAATATTATTTTGGGGTCATTGGTTAAGGTGAGGGTTAGTTTAAGGTTAGGGTAAGGGTTATGATTAGGCAAGTATTTGGTTATGGTTAGGGTAAGTCTCCTCCAGGACATGAATGTAAGTCTATGTAATGTCCCAAAAAGTGTCTGTGGTCTGATAGTGTGTGTGTTCATGTCCTGCAGTCTTTGAATGTACATGCATACCAAGTGTTTTTCCATTGCTATTTCTATCTAATTGAGCTCCTTTCTTTGCTCTCACTCACTCTCCCAAGCACATGCGCGCGCACACACACACACACACACACGTTTCTGCTGATGTGAACCATATGTGACACACGCGTGTGTGCACACACACACACACACACACACACACACACGCGCACACACACACACACACATACAGACACGCACACACACACACACTCATACAGACACACACATACAGACACGCACACACACACACACACACACACACACACATACAGACGCTGCAGTGGTCCAACTCTCCTCCCTGGGGCTTCTTCTCTACATACACACAAAAATGAGAGAATAGCAAAAGGGGGAGTGGGGGCAGACGGATGAAGAGAAGCTTTTAGCAGGACAATGTGGGAACGGTCTTGGTGCACTGTTGTAACAGCGGGCTCGCCCTATTCAGTCTTTTTCTCTCATCGGCTCTGCTTTGATTTTTTCTTTTTTTCATGTTCATTTTTTGTAATAAGCCCATGTGTGAGTTTGTCCTATTCCAATTATATCTTTGCTCAAGTTAATGTAATTAATCCTCTCTCTCTCTCAACCTCATGCTCGCTTTCTCTCTTATCTCTCTATCTTCTTCTCCCGCTCTCAAGCGCTCTTTCTCAACCTGTCTCGTTCCAGCTCTCTGTCTGTCTGCCTGTCTCTCTCTCTGTCTGTATCTCTCTGTC
>NC_139643.1:38028283-38050783 GCF_964638095.1 Poromitra crassiceps | reverse complement strand
ACACTCAGAAAACAGTCAAAATCTCACACAATTTAATCTATAACGTTAAAACGACCGGAAAAATATTGTTAAAACCGTTAATTACATTAATCAAAAACCAAATTGTGTGTGGCATTGTGCAGAGTTTATAATGAACATTACACATTAGAAAACATGACTCAGCGCAGAACGTGTATCAGGGCAGAATAGTCCATTAACTTTCTGAAGAGTTGAGTGGAAGCATCTTGTGCAGTCATGATGAGCTGCGTTATCTTTTCAGACTGAGTGATGTCATACTGTTTTGCTGAGTCTAGCTAACATTTGCAGTGCTAGCTGGCACCAGGCCAGCAGCCTGCTATCCGTGCTATCAGTTTCTGACGCAGCCTACATACAACTTTATTTTAATTTTCTAAATACTGCCAAACCGCGCTGGTTTTACGAGATGTCATCTCTGTCTGGTCCCACTTTCACCACGCTGGTTTGTGTTTCCATCCGGGCACAAGCAGGCAGGGGGGCTCCCGCGGCCTGGCGTGTGGCCGTGAGACACAACCAGGGATGTATTACCGAACGGGCCTACCGGGCCCATGAGCTCAGGGGGCCCATAACCCAGAGCCTCTTCACAGGGCCACCGTGGCTCTTGCCCGGGCCTGGCACCAAATGATCCCTTTAGGGCCCCCAACCCTTTATTTTTGACAAAATGTTCCATACATTTATGGACAATTAGAGGGTTATTGAGCTTTTGGCTTTAATTGAGTGTACCTGGCTGCGCTGTAAATCCTGTTATTGAGGATCCAAAATTAGCACCAACCACCAGCCAAATGCTGTGAAATATGCAAGTGGCTGGTAGATTTGCTTCACTCACCAGCAAAAAACAACAACAAAAAACAATGGTAATCTATTGAGTGGCTGGTAAAATTTGAACGTTGACAAGCTATTTGTCTGATGGGAAAAAAAGTTAATTTTGGAGCCTGCATTGAGATACAGGACAGGTGAGTTTATTTCTTGTTATTGAGCTTGTTGGCTTTGAGTGTTCAGGTGGCTATGCTGTAAATCCTGCTGAGATGCAGGTGAGTGTATGTCTTAGTTATTATTCTGGCCTTAATTGTGCGTATGTGCGCTGTGAGGGGCGCCCTTTATGCATCCCAGGCCCAGGGCCCGTCATGTCATAATCCGCCTATGGAGGCAACGTACGTCCATACGTATCCCTGACGTTGTACATTATTCATTTAATTTTTAGTTTAATCGACTAACGTTGGTATATTTTCTGGTGCCGACTAGTGAGGTGGAGCCATTTAAACGTTTAACCGACTGATCGCGCACATCCCTAGTGTGAGCGCGTGCGTGTGTGTGTGTGTGTGTGTGTGTGTGTGTGTGTGTGGTGTAGATGCAGCTGCAGCACACATTATGTACATTACAGACCTGGTAGGGTAACAGAAAAGTAAACAGCTCCTCCACTAAGTGATTCATTCTGCATGACATCATAGAGCCTTACAGGCCACAACTTAGACAAGCACAATACACTGTGACAGGAAGTATATAATACACTGTGCTAGGAAGAAGAGAGTGAGCGGAGGGTGCGGTGGACAGGGGCGGGGTGTGAATGTTTAATGCTGCCGCACATTGTCTCTTGCGGACATCATTCACCGCTCACACACACACACTCTCTCTATTACACACACACACACACTCTCTCTATCACACACACACACACACTCTATCACACACACACACACACACAGTCTTTGATGAGCAGGGTAATTTCACCTGGGTAAACAGATACCTGCAGCCCTCATCCGTCACCGCAGACCTAAAGCAATGGCGGCGAGGTAAACGTCGCCCGGGCAACGCCATTGTGAGGTACCGGTTGCTACGGTGACGGTACCGCGAGCTCACAATAGGGTCGGGACTGATTGTGATGTGTGTGTGGAAGAAGCACGTTAAACATTAATCCTGGTGTAGGTCATGCTTAATGTGATGATGTAGCATTATTATACACATCTTGCAATGGAATGAAAGCCACGGGAGATCATAGAAAGAATAGTGACGATAATGAGCGTTGGGTTACGACCCCAGTCATTGAAATCTGTGTGTCAATCAAATTTCATTATACACTCATATGGTGCCCTTATGTTCTGGTTAGGGCTGGGCGATATGGAGAAAATAAAATATCACAATATTTTTGGCCAAATACCTCGATATCGATATTGCGACGATATTGTAGGGATGACTATTGGTGCTTTGCTTTCACAACATATTTACACAATGAGATTTTAGATAAATAATCATCAGTAATGTTGGTATTATATAATGTGGATACTAATTGGGTAAAGGCAAATAATACAACAGCTACTGTAGAACAGTGTCGTAAGTTCAGAAAATTACGTCACTTTACTGGAATGCAGTCTTTAAAACCAGGAAGACAACACTATCCAAAATCTAAGACGATAATATCTAGTCTCATATCACAATATTGATATATCGTGATTTGTGATATTGCCCAGCCCTGGCCTTCTAAAAGATAGCTATCCAGTCTGCAGCCTACAAATTGAATAATCCTTGATGTGCACACATGTAAACGAACACACACACACACACACACACACACACACACACACACACACACACACACACACACACACACACACACACACACACACACACACACACACACACACACACATTCACAGCTAAACACACTGTAAACACTACTGAAAGGTCACTACAATATTCCTATAAGGACTCGATACTGAGTTTACAGTGTGTGTTTTTTTTCTTACTTCTATATCACCACACTAATATTCCCATAATAATTTCCTATGATATTAAGATGTTTTATATAGTTTATAGTTTTGCTGTTATATTTATGTCATATCTGTTTACATATCATACTACAATATAGTTTCTCATATGGGGACCGTGCACACTCTAACCTCTCAAACCCATGGATGGACACTCCTACACAAACACACACACACACACACACACACACACACACACACATACATACACACATAGACATACACAGATACTGTACACTGTAAAATTGGAAGGAGTAATTAAAATGACTGGTGATCCACGTTCAAAACGTTCCTGCTTTAGTTCAGTGGTATTGTTTATGGAATAAAATCTAATGGGTTGTTTTATAGGATGGCAGTGTGTTTGATGTGGCAGGGAGGCAGCTGGGAGACATCAGTGTGGGACTGAGGGAGTAGGAGTCTGTATACACAGACATATACAACTGTTTTAGCCTAAAGACAGTGTGTGTGTGGGGGGGGGGTCCTGTTACGTAACTTGTAGTAATGGATACACCTGTTGAACACTGTTTACCTGATCCAGCTCTTTCTTTCTTTTTTTCTTTAATCAAGTTTTTTCAGATTTTGTTCTCCCACTTTCTCCCCAATTGTACTTGGCCAATTCCCCCTGCTGTCCCAGTCGTTGCTCCGCCCCCTCTGCCAATCTGGGGAGAGTTATAGACTAGCACGTGCTTCCTCTGATGCATGTGAAGTCGCCAGCCACTTCTTTTCACTTGACAGTGAAGAGTTTCACCGGCAGGACGGAGCACGTGGGGAGGATCACGCTATTCCCCCCAGTTCCTCTCCCCCCGAACAGGCACCCCGACCGACCAGAGGAGGCACTAGTGCACTCCCACCCGCAGACATGGCCAATTGTGTCTGTAGAAAACGTCTGACCAAGCCAAGAGTACCACTACCGTGATCCTCCCACGTGCTACATCCTGCAGGGTTGTCAAAAGACATTATGAGAAATGTAGGAATTGGAAATCTGTAAGTGATGGAGAAGTGGATGAGGTAGATTTCAAAGTGTGGGGGAGTAGAGTTGCGTGGCGCTGCTAATCCCAAACCTGTATTTATTTTTCTCGGTAACAGCAATGGCTTGCCACAAGAGGGGAGTGCTGGGCAGACGTTGGCAGAGTGGGATTTAGATTTCACTGTGTGTGGATGGAGATTTAGCTGTGAAGAGTTGTGGCAAGGAATATTAGAAGTGATCAAAGTCATACAGGTAAAAGCGTATAAAGACCATTATTGTGTAACATTTGTAATAGAGTGCATAATTCAGGCCACTATTAGTGACAAACTTTGATGCGCACACACACACACACACACACACACACACACACACACACACGTACAAACTGACACAAAAAAGGACACACACACACTTACAAAGGTAGATTCCTTAATAATCCTGTCTGGAGGCCCTGCTTATGGTCACCGTGACAACCACTTTCCCTGACGACAAGTTTTCCCTGACAACGGCATTCTTCAATACAAATGCCCTTTAATGTACGCGCACACACACACACACACACACAGTCTTACTTGGGGTATTTGCATAGACTTGCATGGTGCATGTAATCCACGTAACATGGATTCCCCGGAGACTTACCCTAACCATAACCACTTCTTCTTGTCTAAACCTAACCTGACTGACTTCAAAATCAGCTGTTTACCAACTGGGTTGGGGACACAGCTTTTGTCACCAATTGCAAAAGCCGCCCCCCACCACCTGGTCTCAAGTTGAGTGTGTGTCCCCAATTTTGACTTAAACAAGCCCCTGCCCCCCAACACACACACACACACACACACACACGCACACACACACACACACACACACACACACACACACACACACACACACACACACACACACACACACACACACACACACACACACACACACACACACACACACACACACACACACACACACATATTATGGCTACCCATATAAATGTATCTAGGGCAAGTTTGCTGCTTGTTGTTTTGCCTCTGATCTGATACAGGGCAGAGAGATCCCCACACACACACACACACTCTGCCTCTGATCTGATACAGGGCAGAGAGATCCACACACACACACACTCTGCCTCTGATCTGATACAGGGCAGAGAGATCCCCACACACACACACACACTCTGCCTCTCCTCTGATACAGGGCAGAGAGATCCCCACACACACACACACTCTGCCTCTGATCTGATACAGGGCAGAGAGATCCCCACACACACACACACTCTGCCTCTGATCTGATACAGGGCAGAGAGATCCCCACACACACATACACCCTGCCTCTGATCTGATACAGGGCAGAGAGATCCCCACACACACACACTCTGCCTCTGATCTGATACAGGGCAGAGAGATCCCCACACACACACACTCTGCCTCTGATCTGATACAGGGCAGAGAGATCCCCACACACACACACACTCTGCCTCTGATCTGATACAGGGCAGAGAGATCCCCACACACACACACACCCTGCCTCTCCTCTGATACAGGGCAGAGAGATCCCCACACACACACACACACTCTGCCTCTCCTCTGATACAGGGCAGAGAGATCCCCACACACATACACCCTGCCTCTCCTCTGATACAGGGCAGAGAGATCCCCACACACACACACCCTGCCTCTCCTCTGATACAGGGCAGAGAGATCCCCACACACATACACCCTGCCTCTCCTCTGATACAGGGCAGAGAGATCCCCACACACACACACACACCCTGCCTCTCCTCTGATACAGGGCAGAGAGATCCCCACACACACACACACACACACACTCTGCCTCTCCTCGCTCAGTCTGTGATGGATGAGGTAGCGCAGCTCTCTGAGTACTCCACCAGCACAAATGGAATGGGTGTGGTTCCGATGGGGCTGCGTTAAGAGCCAGCATCTCTCTCGGAGCGTTTTATCGAGGATCCTCTTACACTCCGCGTTGGCAAGCTCGAGTGACGTCAGCCACTCGCACTCCGTTCCTCTGTCTCTCGCACGCACACACGTTTACACACACACACACACACACACACACACACACACACACACACACACACACACACACACATACAGTACATACTGCTCATGCACGCGCTCACATGCGTAAATACCAAGGCACTCCTCTTTGCTCTTTAAGCGCCAAATCGATTCCTCTCTAAGAAAAACGAGGGGTTGTAAATTATTTCTGTGCAGCCGTTATCGCTCCTCTTCCCCACATGCTCCCCCGGTCACTAAATCTGTCTTTTATTGGAGGCGTTTTTTATCTTTCCAGCAGTTCTCAGCACATCACAGGAAGAGGGGAGGGGAGGGGAGGGGGGGGGGGGGGGGGGGGGGCTTTGCGGTGGGGGAAACGTGAGCAGGGTCACCATAATGGAGAATGTGTGGTGGTGATAGATAGCACAATCTTTTTCCTCTCTCTCTATATATATCTTTGCATCTCAGCCTCTATCTTTTACTATGTCTTCGCATCATGGTCGTCATCCCCCCATCCCTGCTTCTTTCATCCCAGTTCTCCTGGTCTGACCTCAGTATCTGCTGATGTGAGCCACGTGTTACACAGTGGTGTTACACAGTGGTGTTACACAGTGGTGTTACACAGTGGTGTTACACAGTGGTATTCGTATTAATGTCCTTTGTCTCGCTTGACCTCGTTTTAGATGGATCCCATCGATTTACAGGCATCCGACCGGGACTGCCGCCGTCGATTGACGGCGAAGGTCATGACATCATCAGTGGGGGACAGACCCCCGATTAGTCACGGTGACACTGCCCAGCCATCGCTGGTGCTTGACACTGTTACACCCCTTTCACACCGAGGTCCATCCAGGGTTATTCCTGGGTTGATTTTGTGTTTGAAAGGGTTAACCTGCATTGCCCCCGACTTGGCTAGGCAACCTGCCTTGAGACGTGGGTTGGATCAGGGTTCATTTCAGTTTTGCCCATGTTGCTAACAACCATGGCAGGACAAACACACCTCAGTGTTACAAATGGAGGCATGGCCAGCCAATGTAAACGTCTGTAGAACGCTTTGACGTCCGTTGGCCGGTTGTTGAGCTGCGTGTGGCTTGCAGCTAACAGATTCACGGTGGTTTCCGGTGTAGGTACCGGATGTAGCAGACAAAGAGTATTGAAGGCAAGAGACGAAGCTCTTGTGCTTTTTTGACAACAGCGTTCCAGCCTTGATGTTGCAGTGGAACAACCTATTAGCCTTCAGTTCTTTGGGGCAGAATCGTCTAAGTTGGCTTGCTTTGGTCAAAGAGTTCGATGTTTGACAACAGACAGCAACCAATCGGTAGGGCCTGAAAGATACGTCAGCGAATCAGTGGTGGATAGCCTTGTGTCCAGACCCTAATGAAGGATTCATTGAGGCTGGATACCAGGCTGAATCTGAATCATGACCAGGGATTAAACCCGTGTTGACTGACCTGGTGGGAATTGACAAAAGAAGGGGTGAAGTAACCTTGGCCTGACCCTGGTCATTGGTCCTGAAAGTGCTATTAGATATGTCCATTAGCAGGAATATGAGGGATCAGCCGGGCAGCATTTTGGGAAACAAACCGCGTCACTGGGTGGCAACGGCAATGCAACCCTATGGAGCCTGAGTTTGAGCGTCTGACTCTAGCCGGCTGACCGTGTTTACAATTTAAAAACTGTGACAGCCAGTTCACACAACTTTAACACGACATATATATTAATATACATCAAACTCTTGAGCTAATTCTGCTCTCACTCAGAATGTCAAAATATAAGCGATGTGATGTATACTTTTTGAGATATTAACGTTTATTTGGCACAACTCATACTAGTTAACTGCTGCGTGCGGGGTTACGCAGACGTCACGCAGATTCGTCCTATAGAGGGTGGATGGGAGGAGGGGGAGGAATACAGAAAGGAGTGAAGGAGGAAGATGAGGGGTGTGTGTGTGTGTGTGTGTGTGTGTGTGTGTGTGTGTGTGTGTGAATTCCTTCTTATTTCATACATGTGAATGTCTCTACTTATTCTCAGAGAGATTAGGGTAAATTAGCTGTGTGTATCTCCTCCCTCTCTGGCATTTTGGCGGAAGCGCCGTTGCGTCAGTGGAATTCCCCGTCATGCCTGTCTGCAACTGGGTCAGCATCTGCATTGCCTCTAAGCATATCTGGAATGTTTCTCCTCAGTAGGCGTTCATCTGTCTGACAGGTTGAGCCGCATATATTCTCCTCCTTCTTGTTTGTGTTTGTATTGATGTGTGTCTTCATCATACTGTACGTGTGTGCGTGCATGTGTGTGTGTGCATACAGGTGGGCTGCAGTATGGTGCCAATACAGTGTCATACCTATTCACAAACAAATGTCAAGTTATGTAGCTCGTAAAACTTAATGCACAAATAAATGTAGGGTCAACTAAACATTTTTAAATTGAAATGGATAAATGTGGACATGATCCTGTATTGGCACGTTACTGTCAAAGCTACTCCTCCTGGCATACAGACAGGAGGAGCCGTACCTGTGAAGATCAGTTGAATTATTGAGTGCCCCTTCGCTGCTTCTCGTTTCCCCCATTCATCTCCCTGCCCCCACCCCCCCCCCCCCCCCCCCATTCCTTCCCAGAAGCCCCTCTGATATAATGATCTCATCTTGTCACCAGCTGTGAATGTGTGTGACCCGTAGCAGGTGTCTCTGATCTGCTCCATCACCTCAGACCTCACCTCACCAACCAGAAGTGGTTTGCAATAAAGATAGGGGAGGTGTGCTCTTAAAACGTCCGAGAAAGACAGTGTGTGAACGGTTTGATGAGCTATTTACAAGGAAGATGATAATAATAATGAGATATAATGAGAGAGAGAGAGAGAGAGAGAGAGAGAGAGAGAGAGAGAGAGAGAGAGAGAGAGAGAGAGAGTGTGTGTGTGTGTGTGTGCGTGTGCGTGTGCGTGCGTGTGCGTGTGTGTGTGTTTTCAGCCCTCCATTGTGAGAGAGTGCTGTGTGAATGCTCAGCTAGGGAGCAGCGTGATCGGAGAGAGAGAGAGAGAGTGGGAGGGGTACTTGCGTACACACTCAGTCACACACACACATCCATCCATCCACACACACACACACATGCGCGCGGTAGTGAGCTTCTCATCGTGGGACGCTGCCGTTGCTTCAGCAGCTGGATGTAAAGGACTGGAAGTGTGTCAGCTCGGGGGAATAGGACCGAACTTGTGTGTTTGTGTGTTTTGAATGTGCTAATAGCATTTTCTGCTTGCTGGTTGTGTGGGTCTGTGATAGTGTGATGGTGTCAGTGGGTCTTTAACACGCATACTCATACTCATCACACACTCATCGGTGTGTGTGTGTGTGTGAGAGACGCGCGCGCGTGTGTGTGTGTGTGTGTGTGTGTGTGTGTGTGTAGTGTGTGTACGTCTGAATCAGCAGGAATGACTTGACCACAGGGATTCGAGAGCGCCTTATTGACTTTGACTCAGGGTGAGTGGTGACAGGGTGAGAGAGACCGCGGGAGGACTTAAGAGAGGAGAAAGCCATCCGGATGTCATGCTGCGTGACCCGTCTTGCCGCGGGACACTAGAGCCCCTCTAGGGGCTTCGGGGACGACCCCAATATGGGGAACAGCGTCCAGAAGAAGAAGGTCCTCCAGACGGAGAAGAGCGCCTCGTCCCCGTCGAGCCCCGGCCGGGGAAAACCCAGAGGCTTCTGGCTGCTGGGACGTCCCGACAAGCAGAGGACAGGTAAGATGAGGGCAGGATGTCTGGAGGGTGGCGGCTGGCGGAGAGAGAATGTGTTTTTAGAGTGTTGCTCTCTCTTGTGTAGCTGCTGGCGTTTTTGGCTGCCTTAGAACAACAGAGCGTGTATGTGTTGATGGGTTTGTTTTGACAGAGTGTGACTGACAGCAGGTCGTAAATGTTTATTCACAAGTCTGAGCTTCCAAGATTGGCTGTTGAGTGACTGCTTTGTATTTGCTCAGATCTGACTTGTTTTGGGAGTTCTGAGATTAGAACCAAGGGGCACCCTCCGGCGCTGAAGAGTGAAGCCAATGCAGAAGTGCCTCAAACCTGTATTCTTTCTAATGGCCAGCAGGGGGCGAATCCACTGGCTGCAAAAAGAAGTCCGATTGTATAGAAGTCAATGGGAAAATGACCCTAATCTTCACTTGATTTATGACCTCGGTAAACACTTTTTCTTATGTAATGAGTTTATGATCTCAATCACTAGTTTCAAGTCCTCTTCAATACAGCATGATGTTCATTTAGTAAATTATGGTCCCATTTAGAGTCAAATAGACGATAAAGCAGACTATGCTTTGGGGTGTGATTGACAGGTCACCTGTCCAGTGATCGCACAGCTCGCCGATCGCAGACCAATAGCAGGCTGTGCTGCGGCTCTGTGGGAAATCCCTGGTCTTGTGCTAGCTGCTTCTGACTCCAAATAACCAAGATGGCATCAGTCAAAATGCCAAACTCAACGCTTCAAAACGAGAGTTCACAAACCAATGGGTGACGTCACAGTGGCTAGGTCCATATTTATTGTATACGATTGTGATTAGAACCAGGCGATCTAGAACTGTAGGTGACAACTATTACTGTGCTAAAAACATGTATTTGGATGTGTGTGTGTGTGTGTGTGTGTGCGTGTGCGTGTGTGTCTGCGTGTGTGTGTGTGTGTGTGTGTGTGTGTGTGTGTATGTGTGTGTGTGCGTGCGTGCGTGCATGCGTGCGTGCGTGTGTGTGTGTGTGTGTGTGTGTGTGTGTGTGCGCGCGGTCATGTGTATGTGTACATTAGTTCCTACAGTAAGCTGTTTCAGGGAGACGATATTCCCATGCTGACTTCACCTTAGTCAGCTTCAAGGTTTCCTGCTTATTGCACAAGTGTGCAGAAGAGGGTTTGTGTGTGTGTGTGTGTGTGTGTGTGTGTGTGTGTGTGTGTGTGTGTGTGTGTGTGAGTGAGTGAGTGTGAGTGTGAACAAGAAAGTGTACGTGTTGGGTTTCTTTTTGTTCCGGTGGGTTGTTTCTTCTGCTGACAGATGAGTCGGGGTGACAGCGTGCAAGAGCATTTCAGAGCTAAGAGAGTTTTGGTGGTTCTCTGCTGTCTTTGCACAACTGTGTGTGTGTGTGTGTGTGTGTGTGTGTGTGTGTGTGTGTGTGTGTGTGTGTGTGTGTGTGTGTGTGTTATTGTATGATCCTGTATTATTGTAGGAGCATATGGGAAACAGTGCCTAGCCTGTCCCATGCTGATCACTGTCTGCGTGGACTGTCCCCGAAGCAACAAAACAGCAGAAAAACAGGTTTCAGACACACACACACACACACACACACACACACACACACACACACACACTGACTCAGACAGTCAGATTGTGTGGTAGACAGAGTCAGGCAGTGAGATTTGTATTTCACAAGGCCGGACTCTCCCACTCCTGTTGACATTTCTCATTGTTTCCCACGAGATGTACTTTGTACTCGTCAGTGATTCTGTCACTTCTCACCCAGGGGACAGTTGCATAAAGATGGACCTGGTCTTAGACTTAAATGTGACCTTAAGTCAAACTTGCTATAGACAGTTAATTATACATGTATTTACCTGATCCTACTTCTTGACTGTTGCTTTCTACTTTTTGTCATCATTCTGTGTAGCTGACATACTCTCCTTCCGAGGTTATTGACAACACAGTGAAACTTATGGCACAAAACTCTTCTGGATACAGTCTATTTGCACTTGCTCTAGGTGAAAAACATCTTCTGTACACTTAGACCCATGCAATTTGCATTAGGCCAAGATTTCAGTCTACATACTCATCAGGGCATAAGACCTTCAGTAAAAGACCATCATGCTTTAGTGAGATTGGTAGGTATGCTCTTTCACTTGGACCAGTTGGATCAGTTGACACGAGCTTGGTTTCCATCCAAGTCATTTTATGCTAATTGTAATGTGTTGACTTGAATTAGACAACACATCGAAATGAGTCGAAATGCCAAAATTCTATAAAATGTCCTCAGATTTGCAAATAAGTTTTAATGTTCACTTCAGGCAGAATTGTCTTTTCCCTCTCTTTTTTTCTGATAAAGATATTTCAATCGGGAGAGACTAGTATAAACGTTCAAAATAACATTTATTGATACAACAAACAAGATTAAAGTTTGTCATATGGCTCCATGATGATGCTCCTCCTGCGATGATGAGGGGAGGGCGTCAGGAATGCGTAGAATAGAATCCCCCCCCCCCCCCCATGGGGAATCCCTCTGGAGCCGTGACGTTGGTGGTGGCAGGGCAGAAGGCGGGGCAAAACAACTGGTACAAAGGATGACAGCAACTGCAGAGTGACAACATATTGGTGAGTAGCGAAACCACATACAGGAGTAAAAGATGTGAACTTGAAATCTCTCAACCACTTTAGATGATTCGTTCAGTGGCAAAGCGAGGGAAGGAGATGGCTTGCCCCGATTGGCTATTGATAGCATAGATAGATAGAAATGCGAATGAAAGAGGGCGTGGGCTAAGTAGTCTTCCTGATTGAAATTACGTCTAGACTTCACTTAATAAATAGCAACGGAAAGACATGTCGAATTGATGCGGATGTAGAGACGTTTGTCCATAAAATGTCCACCATGACCTAGCAGAAATCCATGTTGTTGCTTCCATGTATAAGACACTTGTCATGGTTGTTTGGCTAATACTTGGTGTATTGGAATATTGCCAAGTGCATTTCTTCAGCATGAAATATGACCCAAAGAACAATAACAACTTGCCCAATGCAAATCAATTCTTGAAAGACTCTTTCTGTTTTTCTCGCGGAAGAGTTTTCTGATACACAGTAGTGGCATCCTACAACCTAATCATATTGGAAACGCACCTTTTTCATATTGTCAGCTTTGGGACATTTCAAAGGTTTGCCTTTGAGTAACTCTTGTTTCACTAACGTGGCTGGAATCTGCCCATGTGACGGCATGTCTCTCATCCATTGGTCCCCGATGCTAATGGTGACCATGGCAACAGGAGGCGACCCCTCTGAACCCTATTTGTTAATGGTATGGAGGTATGCAAAATACTCGCAGGCTGAAACGAGACAGGCTAGTGGAGGAAACTGTTATCGGAGTATCAGGATGGTGTGTGTGTGTGTGTGTGTGTGTGTGTGTGTGTGTGCGCGCGCGCGCATGTGTGTGTGTGTGTGTGTGTGTGTGTGAGATCCTCTTCTCTTGATCTCTATAGTTGCCCTCTCCTGTATTCACTGCCTCATTCACAGGGAGTTTATTCAGAGACTTGGGGTGTGAATGCATTCCTACAGTAGGCTACATTCCATCCGATCTCCTTACGCATGGACACCCATTCAACACACGCACACACGCACACACACACACACACACACACACACACACACACACACACACACACACACACACACACACACACAGCGCACACACACACACACACACACACACACACACACAGCGCACACACACACACACACACACACGCACACACACACACACACACACAGCGCACACATACACACACACACACAGCGCGCACACACACACACACACACACACACACACACACACACACACACACACACACACACAGTGTGTTCAAACGTGGTGCAGCACATGTTTGTGTTTATCCCAGGTGATTGTATGTACTCCAAGCTGCACGATACCCAAAATAACAAGACAGTGCTGTATTATTGTTTATTATAGAGAAAAGGGATAATAGGGTGTGTGAGCGTTAGTGTAGGGTTGGTGCTCTAGTACCCCTCTAATTAGTCTCCATGTTGACTTTATTTATAGCCCAGTAAACCTTAGCTAATGGATTAAACCCACAGCAAAGCTAACAACCCACACAATGCCCTGCTTCTCAGTGCTGCAGCAGAAAGGCTAGCTAGCTAATGAAACGTGCGCGCGCGCTGTGATCTCAGCCACACTACTAGTGCCCCGCTATCTCTCCCCTCCCTGATTATGTGTCATGTCGCTCTCATGCTGGCCGCGTTCCAAAGCGGAGAGTCACACCCTTCACTGCGTCCTTCACAACACCTGAGGAGCTGCTTTGTGCTGAGGACACATGGCGACGAGACGTACTGTTACTGTAACACACTGAGAAAAGACTGGATATCACACATGCAATGACAGGCTTTTGAAGATCTGTTTTCAAAAGTGTCTCTCTTTTCATTAGTTAATGCGTTTGTAACTATTTTGATGAAATGTAATAAGGGATCTTACCTTTGTGATATCATATTTTCAAAATTATATTGAAAACCTAACCAAAGATGGAGGGGCTGCAGCTACAGGTAAAAACAAGTTCATTTGAATATGAGGTAGAGACTGGAATCATACACAGATTTGTCGGGCCACACAACTCCCAGATCTTGTGAAAACACAGTCATTGAGCAGTTTTAACTACAGGAAGCTCAGCTGTCAAAACTTCCATATTCATATCCTTCCATATTCAAGACATAAAAATCAAACATGTTGGAAATAATTGTGGTGGTAGTAACTGGTCCGATGCTTCAGTCCTTCATCCTCACACACTACAAGACTTGCACAGACTTGTTATAAAAAAAATCAGTGATGGCCAAATCATGGCTATAATTAGCCTATTATTCATGTAGTGTGACCCCAGTATTAGGGGACAGCCATCATCATCATCATCATCATCAGTATATAAATGGGAGCTAGGGCTCTGTCTGTTTCTCTGTCTGTCCCATGTCCCACTGTGATGTCATAAATGACATCATCACTGATGTCATAAATCCCACTGTGACATCATCACTGATGTCATAAACCACTGACATCAACAACTGATGACATCAGTCCCATTGGTGACATCATCAGTGATGTCATAAGTGATGATGTCATCAGTGATGATGTCATCAGTCTGAGGATCACGGGAGAGACTGAGGAGGCTCACGAGAGAGACTGAGGGAGAGGAGAGGGAGGGAGAGAGGAGAGGGAGAGAGAGAGAGGGGGAGAGAGACTGAGGGAGACGCACGCCAATAGGGCAGGCAAGGCCGCGCAGTGGCCAAGCTGTGAATGCAAGCTGCAGGGCCAGCTTGGCGGGTGACGGGTGAGGCCCTGCAGCAGCCGAGGTATAACAAGCCCACGCAGCGGGCAAGCCTAGGAATCGATGCCGAGTATAGTCAAAACTCTTTATCTTTCGTGGTTATTTTGCTCTAGGATATTGACTCAAGCAGGAGGAATAAGCCGCTTCAGTTGAACTTCGTTTCACCTGGCACAGTAGTGCTATCAATGCTCGTATCAATTAACAATGACCGGAGGCATTTCTTCCTGCACACAAACAGTGTGAAAAGATACAATGGGGTGTGCAGGGCTGAGACGCTGCCAGCTGAGCTCCAGCATCACAAAGATGCCTATTCATCTGCTGCTGCGTGCAGGAACACAGCAGCTACACTGGACCAGATTAGCTCACCATGAACTCACTTTGCCACATATGCAGGTGGTCACCGACGCAGAGAGACACACATGTCTCACAAAGACAGGCACACTGTCACTGTGCTGTCATTCACTCTCGAGGCCCTCTGACGTTTTATGAAGCCACGCCTTTGAGCAGATGGCTGGGTCCCCAGATGTTACATGTCATCTTCTCATAACTGTCCTCCCTGTAGGGCCACAGCCGGCTTTCATCAGGGGGGAGGCTTAGTTTCACCCCAGTCCGTCTCTTCAGTAGTGCAGTGAGTGACTGATATGTGTGTTCTCAACATAAGCCAACAATTCCCATCAGGTCCATACAGTATATGACTATTTGTCAGGACCCCTTAGGCCACTGTACCGATGCCCCCGGTTACGTTCCTCCTCCATTAAAACAAAAGTAAACACGTGTTCTGTCATTGGTTAATTTTAGGCAACAAAGCAACTTGGTTAGGTTAGGTATAGGCAACTAAAGTAACTTAGTTAAGGTTATGGTCTTAAAACTGAAAGTAAAAACACGAGCCCAATTTATGCTTTGTCGCCCGACACTTTTGAAACTGTCGCTCAGCTCACCAGATATGACAAGTGTCGAGTGACGCAGACCATCATATTTTCTCGCACTATGTGATTGGCTAGTAGTCACTGTATGTACTGACATGTGAGAGCTATGTCAGTGTAACAGTAGTCTCAACGCCAGACCATTGAGTTATATTAAATATGGAGAGATGATTGCTATCTCCGCCCAGCAGGGTCGAGTGAAGCCGAAATCATGCCAGATCAGTGAACCAGATTCTGCGCAGTTGAGTTAGAACCTCTGTGAGGTCCCCGTCCCTCTGAACTTTCTTATGTAGAGCTGCTGCTTCTAGATTTGCGCACAGTGCGTTGTGTATTTATATACAGTCTAGCTCTGTAAATATGGCACTTTTAGTTGTAATATTTTTTGTCTCGGCAAAAGTAACCAGGAAGATTCCCACTATGAGATCAGTTTATCAAAATGACGCCTGTACGGAAATCTGATTTTCGTTGTCGGAGATTGAGCCAGACAAGTCAGACCTCTGGGCTGCTGACAGCTTGAGACTGGCTGCCACAGCTGTCAATCATCCCTTTTTATATGTCAAATAACTACTTAAAAACAAACTGATCAGAAAAATGACCTAAAATGATACAAACCACCTTTGGAAAAAAATTATCTGACGTGTACTGTGATTATTTCGGTTGTGATTTCCCCATCGACTAACATGGGGAGGCGGGCCTTGTGACCTATACTGGCACCTGCCGCCAGAGCGGCGATCTAACATGCAGCGGCTTCACTGAACGGGACCAGAGCTCAGTCCATCATACATGTCGATGCGCCAGACCCATCAGAGTTCTTGCTGATACACTACGCTACTGCATGCTGCAGATCTCTCTCTGGGTCTGGGACACTTCTAGCTCCAAACTGGTGTCAGAATTCTGGCCACTGATTGGTTCCCCCGAACTCCTGCGGGCACCAATCAGTGACGGATTTAGCGATCAGACGCGCCCATCCAACATGACTCTGTTGACTTTTGAAAACAAACCACTCTCTCATTCGTGCTATGATCTGTCAGTCATTCAATTTTGACCCCCCCCTAGACCCGCCCTCAAAACCATTCAGAGAAGAGGAGCGAGCCAAGGTCATTAAAACTGAGGCGGGGAGATAAAGATAGAGGGCCCGTGGTTATTCTTTGTATTTAGGACATGTTGTTGCAGTGATTGGACTCAGAGGAAGGCGAAAATGTTACAGCAGGCTCGTATTGGAAACAGACAGTGGAGCCGAGGGGAGACAGGGACACTGTTGCTGGGAAGAGGGGGGCGGGAGGGGCCGAGTCGCTGTTACCGTGGAGACGACTGAAATAAAGTATAAATTACAAACCTGCGACTCTTTAATTTCCATCGAGCGACACTTATCAAAGATGTCGGGCGCCCCCTGCCATAAATCAACCTTTAGGCGCCAGCGACCTACAATACTTCAACATGAGACTGTTGTTATGTACGTTAAAGACCGGCTCACCCGCAACGTCCGTATTCAGACGCAACAGGGCACTGTCGTTAGGTGCCCGTCACATGACTCTGCCTAGCATTCACCTCACGCGCACGGCGATTTCTGACCAGAAAGGGTACTTTTCTACTAGTCAGTATAGGGATGCCAAGGGTGCTGACAAATCATGGACGTGTTGATATGAGACCGGGCTGAATAAACCATCCAATAAATTGTAAACCCCAAACTTACCGACATACTCTTGAAATCCTCCTCCTCTCTTTTGCCCTCATCTCTTCTCTCCACACTCTCCTCGCTCTCCCTCCTACCTCACGTTGACCTTGGCCCGTTTTGTATCTCGCTGCATTTGTGTGTGTGTGTGTGTGTGTGTGTGTGTGCAGGGGGGCAGAGATGGCATTAAAAGTGACGTGATGAAGCTTACAAGAATCCAAAGAAAAGTAAGGGAGAGGGTGGCGGCACAGACAGAATATAATTGGGGGGAGAAGCTACAGAGAACACAAGCGTAGTTGGAGAACAAGGCGGGTTCATCACGGCGACAGGCTGTGATATATTATATTCCATATTCCATCGCCCTGCTGGGGGAAGGCCTCCCTAAGCCTTTTCATTCCTGTAAGCGGGGCTAAGGCGCTCTCGTCTTGCTCCTCCTTTGAAGATCTCATTTGCTGTCAGTGTCATGGGCTCCCCACAGAGAGCTTAGGCAACGCACAGCCAGGAGAAAGACAGGATGACTTCTCCTCTCTATTCTATCTCTCTGCCTCCCACGCCTCGCCCCATCCCGCCTTCCAGCCCTGATCTTTCATTTCTTTCTCTATTTCATCATGTTTCTTTTCCTCCAGATTTTCACCGTTTTCTCCACAATTGTACTTGTAATTCCACCCTCTCTGCCAATCTGGGGAGAGTTGTAGACTAGCACCATGCTTCCTCCCGATACATGTGCAGTCGCCAGCTGCTTTTTTTCTGCTGACAGCGAGGAGGTTCACCGGCAGGATGTAGTGCATGGAAGGATCACGCTATTCCCCCCTCCCCCTCCCCCCGAACAGGCCCCCGACCGACCAGAGGAGGCACTAGTGCAACGACCAGGACACATGCCCTTAATCCGGCTTCCCCTGTATGAACGCCTGACAAAGCCAGGGGGAACACGGGGGCTCGAACCTGCGAGCTTCGTGTTGGTAGGCAGGAAATCGACCGCTGCACTACCCCGGCACCCCCCCCCCCCCAGCCCTGCTATTTTATGTTCTCTCTCACTCACTCTCACTCACTCTCTCTCTTTCTGCATTGCTCTCCTCTCTCTTTTTCCACACAAGCTATACACACAGGAAGATCTCGGCGGTACCCATATAGTATATTAGCTTTTACCGTATATATACCCCTCCATCCCACGTCTTTGCTTTCTTCTCTGCTTTCATTTCTGCCCCCCCCTCTTCCGCTACACCCAGACTCTTGTGCGCTCCATTTGCCACCACAAGAGACACCACAGTGGGAGTGGAGTTATTCTTAAGCCTAGTCTTTCATCCAGCCTGTCTGTCTTCTTACTTTCTTCTCGGCCCCTCCCTCCCTCCCTCCCTCCCTCCCTCCCTCCCTCCCTCCCTCCCTCTCTCTCTCCCTCCCTCTCCGCCCCTCCCTCCCTCTCCGACGTTTCTGCTTTCTATTTTGTCTGCGCCGGAGACGATAAGTACAGAGCGCCGCGTGTGTGTGGAATGGCTCTGAAAAGCCCTGTCATTCATCACCACTCCTCTCCTCCTTCCTGCAACAAGATGTTCTCAGGACCCCGGGGGTCACGGGGGCCGTCTCAACGCTGCCCGCTTCAATTGTTGCAGTGAATTTTGCACCTGTGCTGTCCTGTGTGCAGGCCTGTTACACCAAGGTGTCGCCATTACGTAGCTCGACATGAAGGGAGATCCGTCTTCCTCTATCCCTTCTTCTCATGCGGCAAGAAGTGGGACTTTTGTTTTCTTCTCTCCAAATAGAAAGAGACGTTTTGGCAGGATACAATTGTGGTTTAGTCTGCATTTTCTGCTTCTAAATGTAGTGTGGGAATTTGTTTTTCGTGGCGATGAATGGCGTCTCCGGAACACTTTCAAGTCTGGATCTTTCTTTTTCAAGTGATCCACATTCCAATAGCAAGTCTCACGTCTCATAAGGGCAAAGGGATGATTGTTTCTCCATGCAAACAATGTGCGACGAACTGACCCAAGTCTCACCGAAGACACCGCACGGTGGCTGAGTGGTTAGCGCTGTTGCCTCACAGCAAGAAGGTCCCGGGTTTGAACCCCGGTCCGTCCCGTCCCAGGTCCTTTCTGTGTGGAGTTTGCATGTTCCCCTCGTGTTCGTGTGGGTTTCCTCCGGGTGCTCCGGTTTCCTCCCACCATCAAATACATGTATGTTAAGGGTTAATACTCCTGTCAGTACCCCTGGCCAAGGCACTGACAAAAGAACTGGAGTTGGTCCCCGGCGCTGCACTGTGGCTGCCCACTAGGAAGGAAGGTTCCTAGTAGAGGATGGGTCAAATGCAGAGAATTAATTTCCCCATGGGGATAAATAAAGGATAACTTAAAGTGACATTATTACTCATTACAAGTCAGGGGAATGAATGGGATATACAGTAATGTCTTCAAATTTGACATTTACCAGCATGATAGAAAAGGTAATGACTGATTTAATTTATATGCAACTCTAATGATATTACTGACATTTTTAATTTGAACTGGAGTAACATGCTTAATTACCACCCACCACCTGCACTGTAGTTATGAGCCAGTGGTGTGTGACCACGCTGCTGCTCATCTCTGGGAGCTTCAGTGCATCAGAGTGAGCTCTCTGTCTGGAGTATAATGGAGCTCAGTCCACTGGCTTCCTGCAGCACCTAAATTGAGTTAAAGCATTAGACCGCACTGTTAAACAGCCCACTGTATATGCATGCACACACACACACACACACACACACACACACACACACACACACACACACACACACACACACACACACACACACACACACACACACAGAGCTGCACGCTTGTCAGTTGGAAGGTCATCTTGTAACTTTTGACATGACTTGGGATGTGATATTCATCATTCTGTAACCAGGTCAAAATGATGTTTTATTATCTCTGTTAGACTTCATTTTCCAATTTGATCCAAAATTGGAAACTTGTGACATTCTTAGCTAAACACGCCCTGCCCAGCTGATGGAGAAGAAGCTGCTACCAAATCTAAGATTGAACTTCACTGACATTGAGTTTCAGCATCAGTCAAAGGGGCCTTTACTGTCTCAAAGTGCTCATTCACATTGTGCGACATCATGATAACATCAATCATTTGAGGAAAGCTGCTACAGTTGTTCTATATTCTGGGTGGGGTTTTTCCTGGCTCAGAATGGGCCTTGTGGTCTCCACTGGTATTGGAAAAAAATCCTGAGTCCGGCTGCGGGGATAAGCTCTGCCACAGGAAGTGTAAACAGTTCCGATTGTGTTTACACTTCCTGTTAGTCTCTCAAGCCACACTGTCTCTTCTACATAAGGTGATTAAACATAACTGACATCCTATCGAAGGTCCTTTCCTGAACACGGGTTATGTCATCTTACCAGCACCATGACACCTCGGATTGATGTAGGCAAAGAGATTAGGCCTGGTACAGCCCGAGTATCTGTGCCAAGCAGATGGCGCCGGGCCGGTGCCAGCATCGGCCTTCTTGCCGCCTCAGCTGTTGGCAAGCGGGTCGAGTCAAACGCGCCGTCGTCGTCTTCTCACGCAGATTGACACGTGTTTTGAAACGGCCCGAGAAGGAGGCGCCTTGTTTACGAAGGACGGCTTAGTTCATTGGCCGTGCCTAACAGGATTTCACCGTTCAAGACCGAGAGTGTGTTTCTGCTGCATTTAGTGAAGGCTCACAATGGGCAGAATGAGGTGGCGATGGTGTTTTCGTTGGGCACCATGCATATGCACGAGCTAACACACACACACACACACACACACACAACACATCTTTGTATTGCTGTGTGCGATGCTTGTGCTGCCCATCTTGAACACAGCCAGCGTCTGTTCAGACCTAATGCGTTGGGTGTGATTCGGATGGCAAAGTCAAACGAGCTTGTTGTGTTTCCCCCCCTTGCTTCTCATAAGCGCACTTCAGACTCAAACATTTCAATGTTGACACAGGTTGTCCAGCGAGCGCTTCATCCTGAACACATATTTTCTTCTGTTTTCCATACAGCTCCTATATTCATTCCCGTGTCAGAGGATTTGTAGCTGGATCGCATGAGATCAATCCATTATATTGGAGATGGACATAAAAGAACAAGGGGGTGATTGTTGGTCGGCTGAGTCGCTGTGTGGAAATATCTTGAAAATTTCTCTAACTTGGTTCCATGGGAGGCATGAGATGATGTAGATGACATTTCGGTTATGAAGAAGGTCAAACCCTGATACGCTCTGATTCCACACTGAGACAAAGCAGACAGCGACATTTGTTTTTGTGTCATGTTGCAAATGAGAAGGTCAAGGAGGTCGGGAGTTTGAGCTGCTGCTAAACCCCAAAACTAATTTTCTCTCTGAAAATGCCGTCTTTATCGCAGTGGCAGTTTCCACATGGTTTTATGGCGGTAATCCAGGCCCCGATGCATCTTGGTCTGTGACAGCTGTCTTTGTCCGTCCTCTATGAGTCTCAGTGCACTCAAGTGAATCTCATGTGGACGCAATGATACTGTAGATAGATACGCAAATCCATAAAGTTTAAACTCATCAAGTCATGAGAGTTCTCACTGATGGGGAAGGGCAGGCGTTTCCAAAAAATACCTGGCAGGTGATTGGATGAACCATCTGTCTATCATGGGCTGGTTTCTCGCTGTCATCACACCTAAATCCCGCCCATAGCTGCCTCTGAGCTGATTGGTCCGGCCCACTGCTGGGACGGATTCAAACGCATATCTGGCAGCATGGTGAGATGGATTTCTCAGACAAACGTGATCTTGCGATTCCACCTGCCTCGCAAGTTTAGAAGATCGATATGGACGAGTTTTCATAAAGAAAATACATCTTAGTCAAGCATAGTTGCGTGTGTTTACTAAAATGCTTACACACGCATGCGCGCACACGCACACACACGCACACACACACACACTGCAAAGTTAGGAATCTTTTACTGGGTCTTTAAGTTTTATTTTGCCTTAAAGCGACAGTTCATCCTAAAATCCAAAATACATATTTTTCCTCTCACCTGTAGTGCTATTTATCCATCTCTATCGTTTTAGAATAGTTGCCTGAGTTTTGGAGATATCGGCCACAGAGAAGTCTGCCTTCTCTTCAATACAGTA
>NC_139643.1:37950783-38020783 GCF_964638095.1 Poromitra crassiceps | reverse complement strand
GGGAAGGGGATGAGATGAGATGAGATGGGGAGCGCTGATGGAGGGAAAACAGATGTCAGGAAGGGACGGGAGGGCAAGGTGAAGAGGTAGACAGGTTAAGGCGTTAATCCTCCTCTGGCACAGTGCCCAGATCTATCTGCTCTCTTGAAGGCCCTTGTGATTCTCACCTGGAGGCCAACCCGCTGCCAGCACCCCAGGCTGGGCACGTCTGACCCCAGACACCAGGGTGGGCAAGTCTGGCCCCAGACACCAGGGTGGGCAAGTCTGGCCCCAGACACCAGGGTGGGCAAGTCTGGCCCCAGACACCAGGGTGGGCAAGTCTGACCCCAGACACCAGGGTGGGCAAGTCTGGCCCCAGACACCAGGGTGGGCAAGTCTGGCCCCAGACACCAGGGTGGGCAAGTCTGACCCCAGACACCAGGGTGGACAAGTCTGGCCTCAGACACCAGGGTGGACAAGTCTGACCCCAGACACCAGGGTGGACAAGTCTGGCCTCAGACACCAGGGTGGACAAGTCTGGCCCCAAAGTTATGTTCTGGGTGAGTAGGTTGACATAAACTAAGCTGAAAATAAGGTCCAGGTGTTGTAAAAAGATGGAATTCTCCTTTACGCTTAGCTGGACCATAACACCACCCCTCTCCACTCGCCTGGGCTCTTCTCCCAGTAGCCAGGAGCTGTGTATTGGGGGGGGGGGCGATGTGAGCTGCGATGGTGGGCGTATGGATGGAGGTAATTGTTTTAAGACCGGGTGCCTCCAGCTGGTCCGGGTGTATGGGCCAGCTGTAGCCCCCCGCTGTGCTGCTTTATTGGGAATAAACACAGCCATTCAGGAGGCAGAGGTATCAAAGTAGCACTTCTACACCAGGGGAGATGATCCTGCGTCACAGCACTGGTTGTTTGGTTGCGCAAAATCAGCCATTTCTGTGTGTGTGTTTTTTCCTCTCACCCGACGCCGTGTTGTATTTCATCCCTTCTGCAGTTTGTCAGGAAACATAAGTAGGCGCAGAGAAGCACACATCCACTCACAGCAGCCCCATCTGAACTGCTATGATGAACCCAGTGAACTGAGGCGGCTTCAACTATTTATAAATCAAACTTGACTTGTGTGTCTGTAAGGCCAAGAGGCAGGCAGGAAGACAGAGAAACACAAGGGGGGGAGAGAGAGAGAGGGAGAGAGAGAGAGAGAGAGAGAGATGGGCAGAGAAAGAGGGACAGCAGAGAGCACTGGAGTAAATGATGAAGTGATACAGAGGAGATGGAGATCTCATGATATACTGTGGTTACTCTTTAGCTTTTTACTGAGGACACAACCTCTGTGTGGGCCATCGTAGGCCTTAGATCATGCCAATCGCGCCCCCTTTGAGCCGATTGACATGAACACAAACAGAGTCCTGCCTCTGCAACCCTCAATTTTGAAATGTGCCCCATGGCCCCCCTTTTAGCCAATTGGCATGAACACAAACACACAACTTTACATACACACACACACACACACACTTGACCTCCATGCCAAATTTCAGCCTCCTAGAATGAAAACTGTGGCCGCCAAACGGTGGTGAACTTTTTGGGAACCAAACAACCAACCAACAGACTTATAGAGCTGGTGGTCACAACTAAAATGTATTCATGTAGGACAGATGAACAACCATCCACAAAAGACAACTATAGAAATCTATAGAAAGACCGCCGACTGCCCGCCGTGCAGCTCACCCACTGCGCGGGCTCGCTTACGCGGCTCGGCTGCTGCATGGCCTCGCCTGCTCTATTGGCATGCGCAGTGCACAATTGCTCAAACTTTGCATCACTGATGATATCACTCACTGATGACATTATGATTGCTCGAGTGACGATCACTGATGACATTATAATTGCTCGAGTGACCATCACTGATCACATCATGGAGTGCTCGAGTGACATCACTCAGCGCACTGATGACGTCAGTGAGTGATCAGTAGTGAGAGAAAAGTAGATAACAAATATTTGTTTATTTTTCACACCTACACCTACACTGTAGTTTTCGTTATTTCAATAGTTTTTTGTTCATGATAATAAACTTTGTGTGTGTGTGTGTGTGTGTGTGTGTGTGTGTGTGTGTGTGTGTGTGTGTGTGTGTGTGTGTGTGTGTGTGAGTGAGAGAGAGAGAGAGAGAGAGAGAGAGAGTGAGTGAAGTGTGTGTGAGAGAGCGTGAAGTGTGTGTGGGGGGGTGGATGCCTATAGTAGAAGAAAAGCCGAACATTGACAGCTGGGGGGGGGGGGGGGGGGGGCTTCATTTGACAAAAGAGGGGGAGTTGCAAATGGAGGAGGGCGGGCGACAGAGAGAGAGAGAGTGCGGGGGGGGGGGACAGACTCAGGGATAATAAGACAGCTGGGATAGGCTGCTTGGCTGGATGCAGATCTTGTGTACTTGTCCTCCTTCCCAAGCAGAGGGGAGAGAGCCTCTCTGACTCTGACAACAGGCCGTCTACACACTATTCCTGGTTGTTGCTTTTTCTTCTGTCCTGGTGGCATCAGAGCATCTGGATGGTCATGAGAGGGATGGACTCCTGTCAATAGTCGTGTTTATAGTATAGTCGAAACACAGCTAGTGACGGAAAGAAAACCTATTGACTTGTATTTCCTCGGCATATCAAGTGTGCCATGGTGCCAGTGTAGCATGGTGGTCTACCTGCGGAAGAGCCTCCACTCTCTGCTTTCTGTCTTCAAGAAGAAGGGTGAGTGCACTGCAGACGCACGTGGAGCAGCTCGGCAGGCTGTTAGCTCTGACTTTAGGCTGCTGATAGTAATTATACAGTATTTATACCAATATAGCAGAACAGTCACGTGGTGTCTCTTGCCCTGGAAGAGAATTCTCCATTCATTTTCTCCATAGACATTTAGAAAAATAACAATCAGTCATGATTCCGTAGTTAGCTGGTTGGCTTGGTTCAAGCCTTAAAACTTGTTATATAAGGATTTTTCTAAATGTCTATGGAGAAAATTAATGGGGAACTGTCTTCCGGGGGCAAGAGACGTCACATGACTGTTCAGCTCTATACTCTGAACTTAGCTGAAACACACAAGGTTATGAGATGAGGGATCAGGAGTGTGGTTGTACTTACTTTATAGGAATATTTTAATTTTTGATGAATGTGGGTCTGTCTGTGTGTGTCTCTCTCTCACTCTCACACACACACACACACACACACACACACACACACACTGGGGCTATTAGTGGCATGTGAGGATTACTGTTGGGGGGGATTTGGGGGTCTTCTCTAATGAGATGAGGGGCTTTATTGATTTTCCAGCAAACTACTTAATTCAGTGGTTCTTCTCAATGTGGGGTCCGGGGACCCCCAGGGGTCCTTCAGAGGGATCCAGGGGGTCCCCAGCAAAAAGAGGAATAATTTATTTTCACTATACAGTGTATAGTGAATTTGTAATTCTGTAAATCTGTAATTCCATCCATAAGTAGCACAATGACAGAACATAATGACTATTTTACTCATGGGTTTTATACACTTTCTGTAATAAAATATGTAAAAGCAAACATCTTATCAGATGGGGGACCCTGGGACTAGCCTGGGTAAACCCATCCCCCACGTGACCTGCTCTCAGACCTGTTCTCAGTCACTATGACTATGACGCTAGTGACTGGGAACTGAGAGAGCAGGTCACGTGGTGGCTGGGTTTACCTAGGCTACCCTGGGACAAGAGATATGATCAAACGGGGGTCTGTAGTCGAAACAGTACTGCACCTATATGTGAGGAATATGCATCGGTGTTGTTGTGACGAAACGCTAATGACTGTCTCCTCAGTTCCTTGGGTTGCAGAAGACAGTGCCAGGGCCACAATGCACTGAGATTTCCCACAGCCAAACACAGCAGAGGGCATTGTGTCTGGGCATGACTGGCTCGCTGCCTCACCTGCGTGAATGGGGGAGGAAGGGGATGGGGGGGTGTCCGTTACTTCACAGACACACACACACACACACACACACACACACACACACACACACACACACACACACACACACACACACACACATAATGTACATACACACACACACATGCAAAGTATTACCTAACCAGGTGAGACTGAGAGCCACAGTGTTGAGCATGACAAAGGAGGGGAAAGAGGACACCTCTCCTTGACCTTAAACTGATCCAGCGGGCAGAGAGGAGGGTGGGGGGCGTTTAACAGCCACTTTACACAAGTGTTTTACCAAGGTTCACGCTCTGTAAAGGACACCCATTATGTTACACTGTACTGTATGTATGGACACGGCTCCCCAATAGAAAAGGGTCTGCGTAGGATTGAAGTGCTGTACGTGCATTCACAGTCCAACATTCTTCTGCTTTTACCTTGGCAGAAAAGTTGACCTGTGCATTGCCCCCAAAGCCCCAAACTGTATCAAGTTCAATGTTATTCCTAGTTGCTGTGACATCTCACGTGTGGCTTTGACTTACAGCTGCTGAACATTTAGCCAACTTCGTAGAAAATACAGATATTGTCATGCATCGCCATTCAGCCTAAAGATACAGACCGAGATCAGATCTTTTATCCATATCACCACCAGCCCTATGCCAGAGGAAGCGTGGGCTATATAGCTCACCCAGATAAACAAATGAATGTGGTGCTGAAGGTTGTTGGTTCAATCCCTGCATCAGACTCTGGCTTCAGAAATGTCCACAATTATAAGCTGGTGATTGTAAGATGCCAGCCAGCAGTGATGCATCTATCATCAGTAGTTTGAACACTTATATTAATAAGCTGATGACTGAGACTGGGCAAAGTCTCTGACTCTAGCTCAGTGAGATAAACAGCTGCTTTGCTGATTCAAATCCCGCCTGTCTCACTCTTTACGCTTTCCATGTTGTTGTGATTGTTGTTGTCAGTGTGAACACTTGTAGAAATCAGATGCTAAAGCAGCTCAGCAGGATCAGCAGCTGTTTCTTTGTCTGCATTTACACTGTCTGGTACAAGGGACCCAATTGCCAACCCAATTGGGATCGGCTTTAGCTCAGGAGGTAGAGCGGGTCGGCCAATGACGCAAGGGTTGGCGGTTCGATCCCCGCTCCCTCCCAGCTGCTGTCGTTGTGTCCTTGGGCAAGACACTTAACCCTCCTTGCTCCCGATGGTGTGTAGGCACCCTGCGTGGTGTATGAATGGGTGAATGTAGACTACCTACTGATTGTAAAGCGCTTTGGATAAAAGCGCTATATAAATGCAGGCCATTTTACCCAATTCTGTTTTTTTCTTAGCTCACATGTGGCACAGATCAGATATGTATTATGAACTTGTATGCAGGGAAAAAAGCACATGGCATCGGATATTATACTGGCTGCTACAGACACTCACAGACAGGTCCCATACTGAGTCTAGGTGTGTTTTGTGAGCTTTTTTGTTTGTTTGCGCCTACACTCAAATCATCAAAACAACTTCCCGTGCCAGTAAAAGTTCAGCTATGTCACAATACCCTGCTCATACATCTGCCTTGAGGAGCTTGAAGACGTTCTGGGACGATGTGGCAACTTATTAATTTGAATATAAACCACATGAATTTATCTTCTTCTCTTCTCCTCCCCCCCAACCCTCTTGTTTCTACCCATCCCAATAGCTGGTCCCAAGGGGAATGAAGAGCAGAGGAGGTTGACGGTCCACTACACGGCCTCGCAGCACTACCAGGAGAATGTTTTCATTGAAGGCAGCAGGCCACAGTACCTGGAGGACCTGCACACTGAAGCCCAGGAGGGACTCAAGATACTGCAGCAAGAAGGTCAGACTCATTCAGAAGGTCGGCATAAATGCATCAATTACTAGCATACAATGTATGCTAATGAAATACTGGCATACATGTATATGCCATACATGATCACATGATGGGAAGTATTATCAAGCTGATTTAATTTAAGTTCATCGTTAACACAATCACAATCAGGATTGTAGACGAATGACTGTTCAGATCATAGTTTCACTTGTTATCTCTCTACCTACAATACAGATAGTGATGGAATTAGCATCTTCTCAGATATGGGTCCGATAGGGGTCACAGTGGCTCTAATGTGGGCTAAATTAGGGGTAATTGGTATGACAAAGGTTGAGAATCACTTATATGAGAATTGATATATCTTTTTATTATTATTATGTATTTATTTATGTATTTATTTGTTGGGTGCATTAATGCAATGTAAATTAAAATATAACTAACTGATCGCCCCTCTTTTCCAAAGCACAACTCCTCTCTACTATTTTTGTGGCTCCTCTGTATAAAATAATTGTTTTTATTTTTGTGGTTGTTTTCCGTTTGATGATCACCTGCTACAGCTCATGATTTACCTTCCTTTTTAATTGCCATTACACCACTGATTATACATATACATAAAATACAAATTATATTGTATATCAAGTGTGATAGGTATGACATCAATGCTCTTGATGATGTGTGATGATGTCACTAATGCAGAAACTTTGACCTCACTACTGAAGTTGGAGTGACATTGATTTTGTGGACCAACCAACCGAGTAGCTTATAGAGCTGCTGGCCATGCAATTGATACGTGACATCACTGCTTCCTAATGTTGTCCCTATCATCCACTCCATTATGTCGTCATCCACTGCATTGACATTGATTTTGTGGACCCACATTTGTGTGTGTCATCATCAATGATAACGTCATCGGGACCTTATATGCTAACGAGGTCATAGACACTGATGATGTCACTTCACACACAGCCCTCCACAAGCTAGCTTTGAGCAAAGAGGGTCAGAGTTTATCTGCCTGTTTCTGAACTTTTCCCATTTGGTTCACACAGAACACAAGAACGGAGTGAACTTTCCAGATGATGAGAGTATTGCTGTAAGTACACCAATGCTCTGTGAATGACCTATCATTTCCCCTCGCTTCCTAAACACACAGAACACCCCCTCACTAAATACTGCTCTGTGTGTGTGTGTGTGTGTGTGTGTGTGTGTGTGTGTGTGTGTGTGTGTGTACGTGCGTGTGTGTGTGTGTGTGTGTGTGTGTGTGTGTGCGCGCGCCTGTGTTATGCGTATCCCCTGCAGTCCACAGACACTCTCCGTCCGGAGCAGGATATCAGCTGCAGGGACGGAGGCGGCTCTCCGGACTCCAGATCCACCACTGGGAATACTGATCTCACAGCAACCTCTGCTGTGTCTACCAGGCCTGTGCTCACCCGCCAAGGTAGAAGACAGCTGTGTGTGTGTGTGTGTGTGTGTGTGTGTGTGTGTGTGTGTGTGTGTGTGTGTACATAGAGAGAGAGAGCTGGCACGGAAGCATTTACATCCCACTCACCTTATGGTAATGGCAGCTAATCAGAGCATTTGAGCTTTGTTCATAATGTTAAGTGCTTTATGAGGAGTCGTGTGTGTGTGTGTGTGTGTGTGTGTGTGTGTGTGTGTGTGTGTGTGTGTGTGTGTGTGTGTGTGTGTGTGTGTGTGTGTGTGTGTGTGTGTGTGTGTGTAACATGCGCAGCTCATTCCCAGCTGTACGATGCCTCTGTGGTGATGTGTGAAATCAAAGGAAGAGGAAATTCACATGCACGTGTGTGCACACACACACACACACTCACAGGTTATTTTTGGGTACTGGAATGTCTCATCCAAAGACGGCACTGCCACGTCCGCTACCTCCACATGTCACAGCTGGAAGGCAAAACACACAATTCTCTCTGTGTGTGTGTGTGTGTGTGTGTGTGTGTGTCTGTCTGTCTGTCTGTCTGTCTGTCTGTCTGTCTGTCTGTCTGTCTGTCTTGAATCTGATTGGTATTCTGATCCATTCTTCCACCATCCCTTTTGAAATCCCTAAGAAATTCCACTTCATACTGTATTGCTATATACTGAGTTTTCTTATAGTCTGACGCTCTCCTCCTGTGCTGAATATATCTTTGCATGAAAGAAATCAAAGCCCTCTTCTTTTCTGACTCTCTCTCAGGTTCCACATTCAAGCCTCTGAATCCAGTGAAGAAGTTGGATAAGAACAAGAAGCGGAGCAGAAGGACCACCATCATGGGTATACCCCACCAGGTCCAGAGAGAGCTTGGTACGTCCACAGCATCAACCTTGCCGATGATGGACATAATGCATCTTTGGTTGTAAATACATGTTTGACATTCATTCATTCACCCTCCTTCCAGCGCTACACAGAAGCTCCACGTTCCAGCCGGTCATTTCTACCCACATTCCTAATGGTGATGGACGGGTCAGTGACGGCCAATCAGGTGTTGTTATCATTCCTACCATTGATGGAGAGACTCGATCAGCCAATCAGGAGGGAGCGAGGGTGCACCTCTCAGATCTGGAGGTGAGGTTTTTTCTTCATTTTGGAATGATTTTGTCATTCAAAAATGTTTAATTTTCATGTTTTAGCTCTTATGAATGAGTTAATTAACTAATTATATCAACACATTAACAAACAAGATTAGGAAAGTTTAGTTAAACTGGACCCAGATTGCTACCACTCAGTGTTGTGCAAGCTCACTGTTCAGTTCACACAGCTTAAAATGAACTAGTTCACGTTCATAGTTCCAAATTTAAAATTTTGAACTAGGTTCACAGTCCCAAAAAATAAGTAATTTACATTAATTTCTTCATTTCTTTGCTGAGCTGCTGTTTTTCAATAGAATCACCAATAATGCAGACGATCTCTGCAATTATTATACATGTAAATCACTGATCATCTCCATAAATGTTCACTTGAGTGTGGTATATCTCCAACTAATTTGTTCCCCCGTTCGGAAAACTGGGTGGGATGCTTATGTTTAGATGAGCTTTAGTCGTAGTGCCACTTTTCACTGCCACTGTTTTTAAACAAAGTCCACATACCAGCTTGTTCAGGTTTCTATCTCCTCTCTCATTTGGCTTAAAACCCAAATATTCCCACTCCGGAGCTGTGGAGTTTGGTTGACACAGATAGTTGATTACAGGTGATTACATTCACCTGTGTCACAGGCTTCATGCAGCTGCCTGCTGCTGCTCAACACACACACACGTGTGTTTCAACAATGGGGAGTCAGTCAGTAAGCCCCCAAGGCTCCTCTAGGCCGGCCCATCCCAGGTCCGACAAAAATCTCTCATAATATATATTATGGAATATTTAGCAGATGAACTGTTTCATTCTTAAATGCTATATATGTCAGGGGAGAAATCAACCTGAATCTACTCAGTATTTCAATACCATGAATTATCCTATCCAAAAGCATGACTATTTTGTAAGCAAATGTCTTAAGATGACTCGTAACGTTAAAGCCACATTTCAGAAGAATATGTGTCAAGGAGTAGGTATCAGTTAATGCAAAAAGCGGATAACTCATTTTGAAATGCAACTCTTCTATAGATACAGTGTGCTATGTCTGATTCCCTCTTTCAATTCTACTCTTTCTCCCTCCCTAAGCAGGTGTCCAGAGAGGAGCAGCTGTTGAGGCACCACCTCCAGGCAATGTACCAGGAGGAGCAGCCCTTCAACCACCAGGGCTTTGGCTTCCGTCTCTCACCCACATCCAGCCAGAGACCCAAATCTCTAGCTGTACCTGGCATGACCACTTCCACCTCCTCCCATTCCATAATGTTGAGCTTCCTCCAGGAGCCCCAGGTCAGAATGAGATCAGATAGCTTTAATTCATTTGTGAGGTGGTTTCACAGTTGTTCTTATGAAACTTTAATCTGGAGAAATACGGTCTAGTGTAGTCTTCCTTTCTGTGTTATGTTCTTGCATGATTCTGCCCTGCCTTGACCACTCTTGCCTGTTCTCAAGTATAAATATAACTTAAAGTCCCTGGAAACCAGAAATAATCTTTTATTATTTAGCATTTTGAGTTCATCACATCACAGGAACCTATGTTAATAAGCCACCAGCCAAATTTGAATGATGATGAACGTCGCAAAGTATATAAATTTAGGTTTGACAGTCATGACAAAAGTCATGAGAATCAATTAGATATTTTCTCCCGCGGACTGTGTGGGCGTGTGTGCGTGGAGGACTGCAGGTCTCCTCCGAGAGAGCGAGAGAGAGAGGGAGGGAAACGGAGAGAGAGAAGGAGAGAGAGAGAGAAGGAAAGAGATGGAGTGTGTGTGTGTGTGTGTGTGTTCGCTCGTTGCTCGGCGCATACTGACAGAGAGGAAGAGAGACTGCCGCTGCGAGTGCACAGCGCTACTGTGTGTGTGTGTGTGTGTGTGTGTGTGTGTGTGTGATTCGATTAAATCTTATGACGTGATAAGATCATTCATTTGAGCACCTCGCGCACCGCTCTCTTCAATGAGGAAGTGGAAATCCAGACCTTGTAGAAAAGTGGCGATTTGGGGGCTTTGGGTTGAAACTAATGTCCCCTACTTTCTGAGGCACACAATTACTCACATAAGACCCTAAATGTAATAGTTAGAAGGTTTTTGTGGATTTTGGTTTCCAGGGACTTTAAACTTCCTTTTCTGTTTTTTTCTAGGGCCCGGTGATGTCCATCTCTCCTCAGGCTACCTACTTGTCTAAGATAATCCCTAATGCTGTCCTGCCAGCCTCAGTTGAAGTCATTCAGATCAACCGCAGCAGCAGCCGGAGTCGGAGCCATGGAAGCAATGGCAATCATGGTGGGAGTGTGCGCACTGTAAGCAGAAGCAGCCTGGCATCTGGAGACTCATCAGTCAGTCCTCTGTCATCAAGAAGATCAGATGGAGACGGTTCTCACACTGACAATTCCCACAACAACTCCATCCCGATGCCCACATCAGCTTCGGGGTCTAATTGGAGCCAGTTACATTCTTCTGAGACAATTATTTCAAACTCCTCCAAGGGGAGCACAGGTACTCCACAGACAGTGGGCCTAATTGGGCAGGAAAGCCAGCCAAAGCAGCCTGGTGGGGAGCAGGACCATGTGAGTCTCCATAGCTCAGTTAGCTGGGCTAGCACCCCCAGCAATAAAGGTGAAAGTCTTGTTAAGAGCCCGGGGTCTGACACCAGTGTGTCGGGGTCAGTCACTGCGGGGGAGAATATGAGGAACAGCCGATGCTCCACTCGTAGTCT
Source organism: Poromitra crassiceps (assembly GCF_964638095.1). NCBI lineage: Eukaryota > Metazoa > Chordata > Actinopteri > Beryciformes > Melamphaidae > Poromitra > Poromitra crassiceps. The sequence goes on along the minus strand of NC_139643.1, from coordinate 38,009,770 downwards.
GTCCGTTATGAAGACCAAGCTACCCCCAACACCTCCACGGAGAACCAACTCTCTGCACAATACTAAGATAATGAGCAGCTCCAGAGATCTGGTGAATATCAAAGATCTCAATGACTCTGTGCTTGGAGAGGAGGAAACTGCTATAGAAAATACTAAATTGGTCACAGTAGATATCAACTCTGCTGGGTCCAGCACTCTGGATGATTCCAGATCTTCAGCCTCCTCTGGTCCTTTCAGCCCCACACAAGGCTCCTCTGGTGGAACTGGAGGGCCACCAGAGCCCCAGTCAGAATCCAACAGTTTTCCCCCACAGGACACTCCCTCAGAAGGGGGTAAATTTGAAAGGACCATGTCCCCCTCCAGTGGCTATTCCAGTCAGAGTGGCACCCCAACCCTTTCCCCAAAAGGGTTCTCCCCGACCTCCCCTGACAAACAGAAGAAGAAACCAGTCAAACCGGAAAGATCTGTGTCTCGGGCCTCATCCTCAGCAGCTTCTCCTTCCTCCTCTCTTACCTCCCTATCATCTACTACTTCTGAGCCTGTTAATCAAGATGTCTCTGCGAGTAGCCCTAGTCCGCCTCAACAAGGATCTCTGCCCACAGAGAAGATCACACCAGTAAACAATTCGCCTTCAGCTGCGACCTTGGCAATCAGAGAGCTTTTCAACATCCCACCACCTCCCAAGGTCAAAGCACCGAGTCCTCCTCCTCCAGAAACATGGGCTTACAATAGACGCACCTTTGATCTTCTGTGTGGGCCTTGCCCTAGTGTCAGTAAACATAAATCGGGACAATTGAAGGAGAGTACAGTTACAAAGACAGGAACTCATACTGAAACTAGCAATGAGTCACAAGGTTTGGCTGAAAAGCAGACAACTATTGGCAAACCCATCTTAGAATTGTCAGAAAGCAAAGAAAAAGTCTTTCACGACAAGCCTGGGGCATTGTTCACAATCGCAACAGTTACAGAAAGTGTCAGTCAGGAGCCGGAGAGTAGGGAATGTCCAAGTACAGAACAAGAGAGGCTGTCAATGCCAGAGAAGTCAGAAGCAGGTGTGGATGTTCAGAGACAAGAGCAGTGTAATGACCCACTGGTGAAGGACACAGAGAGTCAAGAGACAATGCCAAAGAAAGAGGTCATGAACAAAGCCACCCCAGCATCACACAGAGAGCAGCTAGAGTCAGCAGAGAGGTCGCTACAGGGAACGCAACAGGAAGTGTGTGCCGGGGTCATGATAGAGGTTCATTCACCTGTTGAGAATCCTACATCGTCATCAGTTGATAAGAGTGAGGGTGAGATGGATAGACGTGAAGCCACGTCCATGCAGAGGCTTTCTGTAGATGTCCCCCAAGTTAATAAGATCTCACCGCCCCCTACCCCTCCCCCGGCCTACCACCCTACACCTCCTCCCTCCAGAAAGACGCCTCCCTCATCAGTCTCTACCCCATCTGATGAGATAAAAGGGGTACAGGAGGACATCCACGTTGGAGAGTCTTGCTGGCCACCTCCTCCGCCTCCTTTGGAAGGGGACTCGGTCTTTGATGGAGGGGACGAGATGGACTTCCCTCCTCCTCCTCCTCCCCCTCCCTTAACGACAGACAGTCTGCCAGATCTGATGGGCAGTTGCATCACAGAGATCGATGTCCCGAACATGGCTCTGGAGGAATTTGGAGAGACAATTACAGATTCAGTTGATGCAGGGAAATCTATGAATGGAGAAAATGTGCATTTGCCTCCCGTTATGCCACAAATTGTGGTGAATGAGACAAAACCAGAGGAGGTTATGCAAGTTTCTAAAGCGAACACTGCTCACAGACCAGCACAGAATGTTTTATCCCTTCCAGAAGATGTCCCACCTCCACCAGTGGAGGCCCCTCCTCCACCGCCTATTACAACAGCAGAGAAGCCATTATCAATGTCTCCTTTGCTTCCCCCCAGCAGTGTCTTGAAGCCAGACACTCTGAAATTTGAAGAGCAAACTCCCCCTGAGCCCCCGGTCAGTGCCCCACTTGCACCTCCAATTATGCTAGCACCCCATGTACCAGTGGAAAACCAAGTCCATGCTGTGAATTTCAGAAGGCAGCCCAGTCTAGCAAACCGAGACAGCAGAAGCAAGGAGCTCCTTTCCCGACACAAAAGTGCACCCATTCCCAAAGAGGATGCTAATATACCCCTCGTCACCCCCTCCCTGCTTCAGATGGTTCGCCTCAGATCGGTCAACATGGTTGAAGATCAGGCGAAAGCTGCCCCGGAGGACGACAAGTCAACAAATGGGGGGGCTTCAGTACAGGACAACTGCCCAATTTCAATCCCAGGACCTCAAAACACTCCACAAAAGCCCATCCGCAAGTCTCTGTCTCTAAAATCCTCACCTCAGACAGTGAAAACAGCTTTTGTGACCCTAAATGCCCCTTCCATGCGCTTACAGGAAGCCATACGTATGAAAACCGCAGCCATGTCTTCGAGCGGTGGTCTTCCATCCCGATTGGGTCTGCGGTCATCCACTACCAGCAGCATCAGTGAATCAGGGCCTCCATCCCCCAGGTCACCTGAAGGGGCCGACATGCACAAGTCCCCGGCCTCTACCGCCAGCTTCATCTTCTCCAGGAGCACAAAGAAGGTCGTGATTGAAACTCCCATTGCCTCCTCCCCTGAAGCTCAGGCAAGTCTGAGGCAAAGCCTGGCGGCCGAGCTCATGCAGGTTTCTGACCAGTCAAAGGCTTCTGCTTTCTCCAATGGCGGGGTGAAGTCGGATAAAGTTCCTCCGCCAGTAGCTAAGAAACCAGCCCATGGGAGCGCCAGTCCTTCACAGAAACCTCCAGCTTGTTCTGCAAAGATGGAGCTCAGCATGGAAGCAAATGGAGCAATAGGAACAGTACAACCTTTGGGCCAAAAAACACCTCTTATGGAGACAACAAGTAAGAACAGCAGCATTATTGTAAGCAGGGCTACAGTTGTTTTGTCTGTAGGTGTCCCGTTAAATTGCTGTTTTTCAAATTAATGTATATGCTGCAATGGCCGTAGCAGCTCAAAGTCATGAAAGATGGCCATTTGACTTCATCAGTATGTTTCAGGAATGTGATGTATTGCTGCTGTGTGTGTAAATCCAAACGTGTTAAAGCTGATTCAGTTCTACAGTAGATCAATAGCACTCATGTCACTCTCTTGTCATGACACAGCAGAATGCAAATACCAGCATTACCATGATTCTGAGCAGCTAAGCAGTTTAACATTGCTTAAAAGAGCATGTTTCGTGTTCTCCGTAGCAACAAGAGAAAACACACATACGCCGGTGTTGTAGTCAAGTCACTATATCTCGAGTCCAAGTCGAGTCTCAAGTCCCCAGTGTGCCGAGTCCCAGTCCCCATTACCTGAATCCAAGAAGTCTGAGTCCAGAGTAACTGAACATGAGCGTGAATCCACATGTACTGTAGGTGGAACACACGTCCACAAAATTTAATAATGTTCTCATGATAATACAGCAATCAATAGCTTATGCCAAATTATTAGGGCCTATTGAATGGGCCTATTACAAAAAACTACCAACAAGAACAAAAATCTCTATCAATTAACAAGTCCTCGTCTCCAGCTTCCGATTCCGCATGAATGTTCAACTCCGAGTCATCAGTGTTCAAGTCCGTGTAGAGTCACACGAGTCATGAAAATGAGTCCAGGACTCGACTACAACACTTAACAGGCTACACACAAGTCCCCCTCTACACAAATGCAATACATGTGCTGCTTGCCTAACACTTTCTCTAGTCGCATTTGCAAGCATGTGCCTGAAGCTGCCTTAACCTAAAGCTCATGATCATCACGTTTCACCAATTGAATTAGATGGCAGACTGAATCCTCTTTATGCTCCTGTATCTGTGTCACTGTGATGCCATCATCTCTCACCTCTTCTCGTCTTTATGCTCCTGTATCTGTGTCACTGTGATGCCATCGTCTCTAACCTCTTCTCGTCTTTATGCTCCTGTATCTGTGTCACTGTGATGCCATCGTCTCTAACCTCTTCTCGTCTTTATGCTCCTGTATCTGTGTCACTGTGATGCCATCGTCTCTAACCTCTTCTCGTCTTTATGCTCCTGTATCTGTGTCACTGTGATGCCATCGTCTCTAACCTCTTCTCGTCTTTATGCTCCTGTATCTGTGTCACTGTGATGCCATCGTCTCTAACCTCTTCTCGTCTTTATGCTCCTGTATCTGTGTCACTGTGATGCCATCATCTCTAACCTCTTCTCGTCTTTATGCTCCTGTATCTGTGTCACTGTGATGCCATCATCTCTAACCTCTTCTCGTCTTTATGCTCCTGTATCTGTGTCACTGTGATGCCATCATCTCTAACCTCTTCTCGTCTTTATGCTCCTGTATCTGTGTCACTGTGATGCCATCGTCTCTAACCTCTTCTCGTCTTTATGCTCCTGTATCTGTGTCACTGTGATGCCATCATCTCTAACCTCTTCTCGTCTTTATGCTCCTGTATCTGTCACTGTGATGCCATCGTCTCTAACCTCTTCTCGTCTTTATGCTCCTGTATCTGTGTCACTGTGATGCCATCGTCTCTAACCTCTTCTCGTCTTTATGCTCCTGTATCTGTGTCACTGTGATGCCATCATCTCTAACCTCTTCTCATCTTTCTCCCTTCTAGCTACAACAGTGACAGCAGACACAATTGAAACGCTGTTTTGAAAAAGAGCTTTGTGGTGATGAAGTAAGGACTGGACTCATGCCAGAGGAACAAGCAACGCAAGGACTACAAGCAACTGAAAGAGAGATCACGGCAACCAGTGACATTATTGAGAGACTTTAAACTCAACTATCTATGAGTGTTTGTGTGTGTTAAGTCTTCTCCAAAAGCCTTAGCCTGTAATGGCCTTCCTACATATTTATGCAAAGAAAATGTGTTGGTCCCAATTTCTTATCATAGCTTTATTCTGGAGTATTTTTCTAAACTATAGTTTCTCTGCTCTGCCCCTCAGGATGAAATGGTGTATTTCGGCTGGACTGTAAATATTTGGCTTGAGTGAGAGCGCCTCCCAGAGGTTGAATTTGGTAGTGGTCACTGCAGCTCAGAGAGAAAAGGAAGTGTCTTGACAAAGCATTTCTGTACAGAGGCTTATTGTCTATTAAGGTTATTCTTTTTTATCTAAAAATCCTTTTGTTTCTGTTGTAATATAATGCATCATTCTCATGGGGATTTATGCAGCAGTTGTCACAAAAGCTTGACAATGGCACGCAATACAAGCATCATAAAAGAAAAACATGTTCAGCATTTTCTCATTTCCTTTGCTTATTGATGAGCGTAAAAAGACGTCGCCATACTCAATTTCAGCCCTGCTTTTCACTGTGTGGACAGGTGTCGAGAAAAAGGGATGCTGCACCACTCTCACAAGAGATACAGATGTTTTGTCAATAGACGAGGGCACTTTTGTGAAGATACAGTAGATAAGCTGTTAAGATTTAGACAAGTCTTTGATTAAAAGTGCAAAAACTTCAATTAGATGCTTCTAACACACAATCTGTTTCTTAGGTATAGTAAAGGTCAACCCAACACATTCTATGAACTCTTTAGTAAAACCATACTACAAGTCTCTTTATTTATTTATGTGTGGTTGTTTCCACTACTAGCACTGTCAGTCACCTTTTCTTACCAAATATAGAATATTTAAGAAAGTATTTTCTTCTGAAAACCACTCTTGGGGCTATAGATGCAGTAAAGATCAGCCCTGGACGATTGATACACTGGAGCAGACTTGGTGTGAGGTCAGGTTTTCTTTGAAGAATGTGAATTGATCTTCCCTCTCCCCCTATTTGCAACCTTTGCCCCGAGTCTGTTTGGTGGAGAATCCAGCCCATCACTATTTGCACAAAATGCCTTTACCCAGCAAAGTCATTGGTCAATGGATTATTTTGACTCTCTTCATAGTGGGTCATGGAAAAAGTAAACATTTTGATGATTAAAAATGAATTATGTACAGTTATTACTTCTATAAATAAAATTAAAGTATTAAAATGCTGTTACCTTGCATTCATTCTTTACAGATGTGCTACACATGGCCATTTAGTTTCTGAACATCAGTGGTTCACACACCAGTGCTTCTAGAAAGTATCTTATGTCCAATAATCAAATAAGATCTAATCTCTAGAGAAATGTATCTCTGACCTTATCTTTTCACTTGTTCAGATATTCATTCCAGTGACAAAGCATGCTCAGTACCAAACTACATACCACAGAATCCAGCCAGCCTTTATTCATATTAGAGATGATGCAATATTGATGACAGTTTCATGTCCAATGCTACTCCCAATACTACCCCATGTAATATAACACAAAGCATATTGATTTTTATATACATCTAACGTCTGAAACCCATTAACAAAACCGTTATCATGAATTAATTTTGGCAGATTGGCCGTTGACCCAACATTTACCATGAGGACAAACGACACCCCTGTGTGATTTTAATACCAGAAAAGGTATTTAATATATATGAATTCCCTTTTTTTACCACCTGAGATATTTTTTACTACTGTAGCTGCTTCCAGGACCAAGTCTTGATCGGACATCGGGATTAAGCAAGTCAGAGACTGCATACAATGAAAAGCACCAGTATTGAATCATACTGGGTCACATGATATTATAATTAAGAGTTTGATTAGTAATATACTTTGTGTTGTAAATGGATCTGAGAGTGTAGTACTATTACTATCTGAATTACACTTGTTTTCAGAGTGAAAGACACCATACAATTCTTCTAAGCCAGTCCCAAACATTTGCAAATTTTGGCATCAATGTCCAATCTTGCTCCAATTCTTTACTCCGCCCATGACACACGCCGATGAAGTCTGACTGTTGTTGTTACCATGGTGATGTGTGTATTCTCGCTGTTGGGCAACCCGGTTGGAGCAGCTTCAGCAGTGAGTGCGATCTGTGTGTATCTAACTGATGTTGCCTCCTTTCAATGTCTTGCATGTGATCTGTCCTAGTTTGGTCATCAACTGCTTGTCTTTCCACTGGGCTACGCACTCCTCCGATACCTTCAGGTCCACCTGGGGAGGAAAGAGAAACACATTTTACTTACTTCTTTCACATACATACAGTATGCTCCCCTACAGGTGAAGGAATTAATTCCAAAATTCTATATTTCCATTTGGGGGGGGGGGGGGGGGGGGTCCTGAAATACATTAACCTCAGATTATTCTGTTGTCAAAAACATCTATTCGGAAAGCTTTTACAGGCAATTGCTTTGTTAAAGTAGAGGTATTACTATTTTCTGCCCAAATGGTGGAGATCTCTAGGGGGCTTTAAACTCTTCATATATCGGTATTCATACACGTCTTTATTTCAATCTTTCATTAGAATTACATTTCTCAATTTTATGTTTGAGGTTTTCAATCAAATATTTCTTCCTGTTGTGCTAGAGGACAGAGTAGCAGAAAGCCTGACTGAAAACGTACCTGTAGTTTCTCCCACACCTTCTTCTTTGGGTTGAGTTTGTCGTCTGGTTTGCCTGTCTCGTATCCTTCCACAAACACCCGTTCCCCTGGCGACGAGCCCCCTGGGGCGTCAAGAGGCTCCACCCTCCTGGGCTCGCCTTCTCTAGAAACCAGCCAATCGGAGAGAGTGGAGGTATTAAAACTATGATGATAAATGGATGAGCTGTGTCTGTGTGTGTTTGTGCAAAACGGGAGCAACACTCACACGGTGGAACATAGCAGCATGGCTTGAGACTCGATCCCTCGCATCTTCTGGGGTTTCAGATTGCACAGCAGCAGCACCATCCTGTCCTGCAAGTAGGGGTGTTACCATATGGTATCGTTATCGATATATCGTTACAATTCACATTCATATCGTCAATGACTTGTTGATGATGATGTAATGACGTCACACCGTTACGCTGCGTAACAGTGTGACGTACGCACAGTAACCAGCCTGGCTTAAAGTGGCTCCATGGTGGAGGAGTTTCAAAAAGGGGAGTGGCTTCTGTTGTGGTATGGTTACACAAGAGCATGTACAACAAACCACGGTAATATTTGAAGGCATATTTTAATATTTGGAGGCAAACTGTTAAGTTTATTCTGACATAAATCTATGACACTTGTTTTGTTGCAATTCTATGTTCTTGAAATTAATAGTAAAATATTGTTCAGTATTTTGTTATACCGTCGAGAATATCGTTATCGCAGAAATACCCTGAAATATTGTGATATTCTTTTAGGGTTATATCGCCCACCCCTACCTGCAAGTCCTCCTGGGAGATGTAGGCCACCAGGCCACTGACCACTGTCCTCGGCTCCGCCTCTCCCACGTCAATCTTCTCCAGGTACAGCGAATCAGCGTCCGGGTGCTGAAAGATGGGCAGCAAAGACACCAGGAGGGAAAAAAGTTTTTTTTCTGATGATTAGGGAAAATGTTGCGGTTTCTTTTTGGACCATTCCAACCCGGGAATGGTGGACCGATGCTGACGATGAATGGTGAATTATTATTATCGTTGTCGTTATTATTATTATTGTTACGTATCTGTCCCTAAATAAATTAAATGAAATGAATAACATTAAATCATTTAACGTTATTCATTTAATTTAATTTATGGCATGGCAAGTGAAGAGAAGTCAGATCCAGTCTGTAAGGACGTGCGGCTGACTTTTTGACGCACTGAGGTTGGCAGGCTAGCGACGTTCGCTAGCTGGAGACTAGCCTGGGCTAAGCTGCTCTCTCCCCCTCTCCCGTGCGGCGTGCGCTCAAAGTGCAAGGCGGAGACTAAACAAATGTCCGGTCCGCCACTTAATATGTTCGGGTGGGAGCTTTAGGATTTGGCTGTTTGCGTGTTACTCGTAGCACGCTCCAATATCAAGGGACACGGATATATTGAACTATTTTTGTATTGTATGATGAAGTGGTGAAATATATCTTGCTATTGTTTTATCACCCAGTCCTAATGGGTCTGTATGGTATTTCCACACCAATAAATTTGTTTGACCTTTCCTGTCGACCAGCGGCTCTCTTTTTCATCTTCTACAAAGGAAGATTTAAAAATAAACGGAGAAATGTGCCGGTCCTCTGTGACGGACTCGAGCTGAAACTACAGTACACGCACCACTGTGTTTGGCCTTAGGAGGAGGGGTGGAGTAAACCGCTGTGAGGGAAAGAGGTGCACTCGAACTACAACACAAGACAAAACTAGAGAAACATTGCTAGACTGCACACACACAAAATATCTTGGATATCTAATTTGATTAATCACACAGACCGAAGGAGAGGTCCTTAGATTACTGAAATCCTGTATGTGTCACGAAATGAACGCAGAATACGGACAGAAGGCTCGTATCTGTATTTAAGCTTGAGAATAATGAGCCTTAAGGTGGGTGCTGAGTTCACATCCTACCTTCTCCACACTGATGATCTTCCCCACCCTGATGTCCAGTCTGGAAGGAGCCAGCTCATCCTCCTCTCCTTCTGCGGCGTTGGCACCCTTTCCTGCCGTTTCTGATCACACACACACACACACACACACACACACACACACACACACACACACACACACACACACACACACACACACACACACACACACACACACACACACACACACACACACACACACACACACACACACACACACACACACACACACACACACACACACACACACACACACACACACACACACGACGGCTAGTTACGTTCCCATTCAGAGCACCGGCTGTGACCGTGCATTTGCCTTTGAATGATTACAGTAGGATGTGTGAGGGAGGGAGACACAGTGAGATGCGTTAGTAAGATACTGACTGGTCTTTGATGGGCCGGGGTAGGCGGTGTTGGTGAGTTTGCGGAGCTCCTCTGACTCAAACTTCTTTCTGATTGGCTCCAGCAGTTTGTTTAGCGCTACCTCCACTGAAGCCTTCAGGTCTCCGGGGTGCACCAGCTGAAAAGGTCAGAGGTTACAGGGGGGTCAGGCCCGAGCATGAAAAGAGAAAAGGCATTTCCTTGTATGAAATAAACGAGTTAGACCGTACTTTACCTTTTCTGCAAAGTCCTTCTCCACCTCCTCGAACTCGGTGTAGACTTTGTCACCGCCATACTTGGGATCTCTTTTGATGACAAACTCTGAAATAGAATCATACCAAGTACCTGTTTAGAAGTGGCAGAAGAGGAGGAAATAGAGAGGTGAAAGAGATAGACGAGTTCTCTACCTCCGTGTAGGGGGAAGACGACGGATTTGACGAAGGAGAGGACTCCGTTGTTCTGGATGTTGCCCTCCTCGCAGAAAGCCTTCTTCAGCTTCTTCTTCACATCCTCCTTCTTGTCCAGTAGATCGATCTTTGACTCCTGCAGCCATCAGCAGAACATGTTCATAGAAATATATATATATATATATATATATATATTTTTTTTTTTTACTTTAATTATTTCTTTCTTTCTCCACTAATAATGTGACCGTGTCCTTACTTCTTCTGAGGAGCTCATCTTGGCCCCCGTCAGTCCTGGGACCATGGGGTTCATCAGATGGGCGCGCTTGGCATAGCCCAGGGAGGGCAAATACTGGAGACAAATGAATAAGGCTACTATGATTACACTTACAATTTAACTGTGAGAGATCTGATTCTTGAATTCAGGGATTACAAGATCTCATCATTGTTATGTCCACACACTTGTTCTGAAAATGGCTGTTTTCTATATTTTGAAAATACAAAAGAAGAAGCGAGGAAGTCTTAATGAGAGTGGGTCGAGGAGGGTGTGAAGGGGTGAAGGACATGTGAGAAGATGTGAGATGATGGTACCTTCTCTGCCAGGGTGAAAATCTTCCTCTGGTCAACTCCTCCAAACTGGGCGTCCACCTCCAAGTACTGCTCATCCAGAGCCTGAGTAGGATGAAGACAAGGTACATTTACTGCTCCCCTCACTCATAATGACATACGTTATGTACGCATATGTAATTAATCATTAATCATAAACTAAAGTGAAAAACAAAGCATAAGTGGGTTAGCCCACTAGGAGCAGCACCGGCAAATGTAATTCATTGCATAAGTTTTATCAATACATAGAGGTGATGTGTTTTTTTCTGTATGGTTTTTATAAATATGACGGTCAATCATTTTGGTTGTGAGACCCAGGATCGCTTCTGGGCCCATTACAGGATGAGAGCCAGTAGGTGTTGCAGATGAATAAGGTTTTTATTTGGGTATTTATATTCCGTATATGGATATATGGACAACTTTACTGCAATTATGATTTAATTTGACGGGGGGGGGGGGGGGGAGACTTGTGACAACAAATAGATCTGACGACAAAAGAACAGTGGTAAGCTTCAATAAGTGTTGTACCTGCAGGCCAGGGTAGAGCAGGCCACTCAGCAGAGGATGCTCCACCTGTTTGACCACCTCCGCCCCAGCCTTCTTCGCATCATGCTCCGTCACCATGGAGGACAGGCGGTACACATCCAGAGTATACTCTCTGACAGAGATGAAGAGAAAGGCTTCAAACATCTTATTTTTCAACTACAGTTAAAAGTATCCCTCTGGGGGTGGAGAGCTCCAATTAGTGCATGTTTGGGAATACTGTCAGTACCTGCTGAGCTGGAAGTCGGTTCCCTTGCGAAACTTGAGTTTATCCAGCGGCACCCCGATGCTCTCCAACATGGCCTTGATGACCTGTTCATAGTACTTCACCCTAAGCTCCAGCAACTCCCAGGGAGCCTTCATGTTGTCTAGGAAGGCATGCAGGTCGGCAAAAAGGATAGTGACCTGAGAGGAATAAAGGAACGGGGGAAAACAGTGATGTACAGTATGACGATATGGCAGCACACATGGAGATGTATCCAAACACCAACCCAAAGTCAGGGACACACACAGGCGGAGGAGAGGACCAGACAGTAGAGATGTCACGGGAGCCGATACTTTGGTTCCAAGTCGATAGAAACATTCTGAAAATGTGATGGTACTTGTTTCTATACTGTTAAGAAACAAGTGCCGCCATGTTTTTAGACTTTTGTGTACTGTATTATCTACAGTACCTTAGATGTTGTAGGTATTGGCGATCTGATTCTTCCAGATCTGACGGGGGCAGCAGCATAATATGCCTACAAGTGTTCTACTCTGATGTTAACCACAAAAGGAAAAAGAAGGTCTACTCACCTCACATCCAGCCTTGAGGAAGTCTGCGATCTTGGACATGGCGACAAAGTAAGCCACATGGGGTTTGCCGGTGGTGGCTGTGCCCCAGTACACCTTCAGGTCTCTCTCCTGCAGTACCTGCTTCAGCTTCTCCTCACCAAGGACCTCCTGCAATACACACAGAACACACAGGGACCATAAGAGTTAGTGACAGGAGCGATCAGTCACTGTGTGTGTGTGTGTGTGTGTGTGTGTGTGTGTGTGTGTGTGTGTGTGTGTGTGTGTGTGTGTGTGTGTGTGTGTGTGTGAGTGAGTGACCTGTAGGTTCCTTGTGATGAGGTGGAACTTCTGATCTGGGCTTAGCGGCTCTGCCATGGCACCTTAAGGCTTCTGACTAACGGCAGACAGAGGGAGTGACAGCAGAAGTTGAACAGGTCAAACTCTATTCAAAAGATATTGCAGTTTAATGTTATAATTCAAGGAATTATTTGGACAGTGGCGGCCAGCCACTAGAGGGCGCCAGGGCACCGCCCCACCTATGCCCACATGGAGCAAGAGTACCTGGCTGGGAAAATAAAACGTTATATATATAATATATTTTTTTTTTTTATGAGCGAGGTGAATATTAGATAGTGAGTATATAATCTGCAATAAAGTAGATTCATAATGATCTACATGTGTAGGCTACTGTTTTTGGGTCAATATTTTCTTGCGCCGAATTGCCACGGACGCCATCCGGGGACTTCCGATTTACTTCCGGTTTCCACCAGTGCAGATCATTAGAGTATCAGGATCTGTGTAGTTGCACATGCGCTGTTCACTCTCAAAAACAAAGGGATTTGGGAGGGCTCTGGGCGCACCTATCTAGCGACCAGGTGGAGGGGTCAGGTAGAGTGACTGTCGTGACGTAGGCTAGGCTACAGATGGGTAGCGACGCAGTATATATAAACACTAGTAGCAGTCCCACGCCGACGGCTTTGTTGTCTTCCTGCAGCATGCGCGCGAAGCAAATAAGTTTGTTTTCAACTGCCATAAAACACAAAAGACGTTTTGCAAGAATGGAGAAAGAAAATTCTGTGAAGTCACTCAAAACGACGCCGTTTGAGAGAAGGACTTTACAGGAGAAGCATTGAGTGAAAGAGCTTGGACCAGATCACCCTGAGCTCGCCATTAAACAACAGGGTACAGACAGAGGAAGAAAATACACTGGTCTTTTTCAGACGTTTCTAGTAGCTAGTAACATCCATTACTACTTGCTTGATTTAGGGCTGGAGTGGACGATAATTCAATAGCCTATTATTGTTGTCTTTCAGTGGAATCATCGTGATATGAAGTTATTTTAATAGTGACATGTTTGCTGTCTAAATTGATGATGACAAGCAAATGTTACTTAAAAACTGATCAAATGAGGTATGGCAGGAATATTATTTGAAAATATAAGGTTTGTTTGACATCACCATTCAGTTCAATGAGATGAACACTGATTTTGCATACGTGAAACATATGATATTGAGAAGAATCCATTCCTTATGATTATCATATTGATTTCAACCCCATCGTATAGCCCTCCCTGGACAAAAATGCACCAGCCGCTACTGTATTTGGAGCCACTTGTTTTGTTGTTTCCATACAATGCACTACTACAGCACGTATCGTTGGGAGCATTGGTTGGGAGGCAGCGACTTCGGATTCATCAATCCGCCAACAACAGTCATTATGTAGCCCCTTTCGGAACTGTTTCGGGCATATGGCGTGGAGATGATCACTTCATAAGCCCGAAACAGTTCCGAAATGGGCTAGTCATATGCTGAGTCTGCATTTGACCGAGTTGGCGGATTGATTAATCATATCAAGTCGCTTTATGCATAATGCATCTCAGTGGTTAGCTTAGCTATGCTGCTAGCCAGCTCACTGAACAAGCTGGTCTGGCTGGCTGGCTAGCTCTTTTAATTCATCCATGATAGTGACGTGTGTAGCGTAGCTTTAACTTCACCATGTGTAGCTAACGTTAGCTCCAAGCTTAGATTCGGGTTGACATGCCAGTCTGTTCTGTCCGTGAATGATTAGCTAACCGCAATATCACATCAGTCTACCAGGCGCGCAATACCATGCTGACTTCACTTACCTAAAAGTAGCGTTAACTCCTATTAATGAATGATCGCTGATGTTGCGTGAAGCCGGGTGGACCTGTCAGTGTGTTGCATCAGCGTCGGCTTCTGTTCTGTGATCGACTCACACAGGCACAAGGGGAGAGCAATCGAGTTCGGAGGCAGGTGGAAAGAGAGATTTTATTTATTTTATTTTATTTTTTTGCTGCTGCTGCTGCTTCTTCTTCTTCTTCTTCTATTGAGTTTTATGGCGGTTGGCAAACAGATTTTGTGCATTACCGCCACCTACTGAATTTTGTATTTTCCTCAATCTCATCATCATCATCATCATCATCATCAGTAGGCTATATAAATGAGAGCTGGGGCAACTGGGGCTCTGTGTTTTTTTTCTCTCTGTTTGTTTGTTTATCTGTCCCACTGTGATTGTCCCACTGTGATGTCATAAATCCCACTGTGACATCTTCCGTGATGTCATAAATCCCACTGTGACATCATCAGTGATTTATAAATCCCACTGTGACATCATCAAAATCCCACTGTGATGTCATCAATCTCATAAATCCCACTGATGAAATCCCACTGTGACATCATCATGGATGTCATATATCCGACTGTGACATCATCAGTGATGATGTCATGAGTGCCAAACTTGGGCTGTTGAAAGATGTAGTTGCCTCGGCATGAGGTCGCCTGGTTGCTACATGATGCACCTAGTCCTAGGCTGAAGTTGCCCTTGTTAGCTATATCTGAGATGCGGTATGTCAAGGGATTAACAGTAATGTTATTTCCTGTTCTCCATTTCTTTCCTCTGTTAGTTATGTTTTGACCATGGCATCACTGTCAGAGCAGGTACTTTTGGTGCTGAAAAATGTTCGCCAGAGGAAACAGGATGGCACACTTTACCTGATGGCTGAATGTATAGTGTAGTGTTCCTGGTATTGAAGAGGCAGAGGCTTCTTGCTGGTACAGGGTTCTTTATTCAGTTATTCATATTTACAACTCTCGGCGGTTGTCACGCTCATAGCTAGCAGCTTCTCTCTAGGCGGTATCCGGAGACTGCCCGCGCATGCTCAGTCTCCCACAAGCATAGTGTTCCCCCCAGTAACACTCCCACACATCAGTTCCTATCTGTAGTCGAGACACTTCCATTGCTCACCACTGTATGTGTAACACTGATTCGCTACAATAGCCTGGAGCCCAGAGGGCAAAGACCACTTCACCGTCAGTTTTAGGTGTAATCAGAGAATTTGGACTTTTCTCTAAAAAAAACCCCTCAAAACAGTTAATGATTAAAATAGTTAACATTAATTTTCTGTCAATCAACTAATTGATTAATTGTTGCAGCTTAAATTTGTATTACAGCATAATATATTCTGATCCAGCTCAAAATGCATGGGGCATTGGACTGAAGTAGCTATATCCAGCCGATAATGCTGAAGCAGCAAGAGGATATTTTTGCAACGCTGAGTGAGAGAAAATGAGACATGAATAAACAAACAGGCATGATGTCGAACATTGAATTTATTAAGTTTCTGACTTACTCTCCCATAACATAGAGGCTTATGAGGTACAGAAAAACAAAGTGCTGAGACAAGGCTCCATAGTCACCGTAGTCTACCTCCCAAAGTAGAGACCAGGCAGTGACCAGAACAAATCAAACAAAAACAAAAAGAAACCCGTGGGCTAACCACTCCTGAGGCTCTACTCCTCTGAAAGAAAAGGCCAAGGCCAATGGTGGTTTTGTGCTGAACTGATTCGCAGAGGGAGGTGTTGGGAGCTCGCTGAGGAGGAGGAGGGGCAAGTTAACGAAGACATCCTGGATCGCCGGCCAAACCTCCCCGACTCCATCGCTCTCTCTTCACCCAGTGGGTGGCGAGGGGAATAATCCAGGCTTTTGGGATTAAACATTGTAGCAGGGGTATTTTCCTCAAGCTCAGCCTAGGGTCCTACCATAAACAAGAGCTACAGACTACTTGGAGTTCCCTGAGTGCCCCGGTAATAGCAGGGCATGCTACTTGGCGGGATCGAGTCATTTACAGTACTAGTTTCAGGGCTACAGTGCTATCAGGTGTATGGCTTATGGAGGAGCACCGCAGAGGGGAAAAAGCATAGAGAAAGGTGTAACATTGAGGTCACCAAAGGCTACGCACAGCCAGAGGTTTAGCCAGTAGATCCTCTTAAGCCCCCCCCCCCCCCCCCCCCCCCCTGCTGTCAGATTTGAGAGTGCTATAGCTACAATGACTGGATTGAATAAAGGGGCATTCGCCTCCTCCAAATAGGCTGATCTGGAAAGAAACGGAGGGAAGAGGCTGCACATGTCAATTTTCAGCACATAACCACCAACAGAGCCCAACCAGCTACAATAACAAAAACAGTCATTAGCTCACACTGAAACACAACTCTGTAGGAAAATATAGTACAAAACCTTTTTCTTGTCAACTTTGACATGTACAAATCAAAAAAACCCAGAGACAAAAAAAATTAAACAGTAAAGAAAACAAATACAAATAGTCAGAAGACGAGGTCGCACCAAGAGACCCCACGGCTGTGCAAGCATACCCAGCCCCAACGAGGTCAAGAAGACCAACAAGACCATGCAACGGTTTAACAGCACAGTTGTAGCAGTTCACCTACTGGCAGGCTCCGGCACCTACAACATGTCTTCCAGTAACAAGCAACATTTTTTGGAATCATTTTTAGCAGAGGGGAAATATAATAACAGGGAGAGAGAACCAAATTGAGTAACCGTGAACATATTAATTTGCCCCGAAGATGCCCGATCAAGTCCCTAGCTTGCTGTCCTGACTGGCTACTAGCTAACTGCCTGATCAATCACTCAGAAGTTAATGTGCAAACCACAAAACAGAGGAGAACAGCAATTCGGCCATCATCAAGCGTTTCAACCATCACAGTGCCATGGTGCTGGCCGCAGGCTCACGGAAGGGGGTCTTTGAGGGGCCGGGGTAGGCGGTGTTGGTGAGTTTGCGGAGCTCCTCTGACTCAAACTTCTTTCTGATTGGCTCCAGCAGTTTGTTTAGCGCTACCTCCACTGAAGCCTTCAGGTCTCCGGGGTGGACCAGCTGAAAAGGTCAGAGGTTACAGGGGGGTCAGGCCCGAGCATGAAAAGAGAAAAGGCATTTCCTTGTATGAAATAAACGAGTTAGACCGTACTTTACCTTTTCTGCAAAGTCCTTCTCCACCTCCTCGAACTCGGTGTAGACTTTATCACCGCCATAGTTGGGATCTCTTTTGATGACAAACTCTGAAATAGAATCATACCAAGTACCTGTTTAGAAGTGACAGAAGAGGAGGAAATAGAGAAGTGAAAGAGATAGACGAGTTCTCTACCTCCGTGTAGGGGGAAGACGACGGATTTGACGAAGGAGAGGACTCCATTGTTCTGGATGTTGCCCTCCTCGCAGAAAGCCTTCTTCAGCTTCTTCTTCACATCCTCCTTCTTGTCCAGTAGATCGATCTTTGACTCCTGCAGCCATCAGCAGAACATGTTCATAGAAATATATATATATATATATATATATATATTTTTACTTTAATTATTTCTTTCTTTTTCCACTAATAATGTGACCGTGTCCTTACTTCTTCTGAGGAGCTCATCTTGGCCCCCGTCAGTCCTGGGACCATGGGGTTCATCAGATGGGCGCGCTTGGCATAGCCCAGGGAGGGCAAATACTGGAGACAAATGAATAAGGCTACTATGATTACCCTTAAATTTGAACTGTGAGAGATCTGATTCTAGAATTCAGGGATTACAAGATCTCATCATTGTTATGTCCCCACACTTGTTCTGAAAATGGCTGTTTTCTATATTTTGAAAATACAAAAGAAGAAGCGAGGAAGTCTTAATGAGAGTGGGTCGAGGAGGAGGTGAAGGGGTGAAGGACATGTGAGAAGCCGTGAGATGATGGTACCTTCTCTGCCAGGGTGAAAATCTTCCTCTGGTCAACTCCTCCAAACTGGGCATCCACCTCCAAGTACTGCTCATCCAGAGCCTGAGTAGGATGAAGACAAGGTACATTTACTGCTCCCCTCACTCATAATGACATACGGTATGTACGCATATGTAATTAATCATTAATCATAAACTAAAGTGAAAAACAAAGCATAAGTGGGTTAGCCCACTAGGAGCAGCACCGGCAAATGTAATTAATTGCATATGTTTTATCAATACATAGAGGTGATGTGTTTTTTTCTGTATGGTTTTTATAAATATGACGGTCAATCATTTTGGTTGTGAGACCCAGGATCGCTTCTGGGCCCATTACAGGATGAGAGCCAGTAGGTGTTGCAGATGAATAAGGTTTTTATTTGGGTATTTATATTCCGTATATGGATATATGGACAACTTTACTGCAATTATGATTTAATTTGACGGGGGGGGGGGGGGGGGGGGGGGACTTGTGACAACACATAGATCTTACGACAAAAGAACAGTGGTAAGCTTCAATAAGTGTTGTACCTGCAGGACAGGGTAGAGCAGGCCACTCAGCAGAGGATGCTCCACCTGTTTGACCACCTCCGCCCCAGCCTTCTTCGCATCATGCACCGTCACCATGGAGGACAGGCGGTACACATCCAGAATATACTCTCTGACAGAGATGAAGAGAAAGGCTTCAAACATCTTATTTTTCAACTACAGTTAAAAAGTATCCCTCTGGGGGTGGAGAGCTCAAATTAGTGCATGTTTGGGAATACTGTCAGTACCTGCTGAGCTGGAAGTCGGTTCCCTTGCGAAACTTGAGTTTATCCAGCGGCACCCCGATGCTCTCCAACATGGCCTTGATGACCTGTTCATAGTACTTCACCCTGAGCTCCAGCAACTCCCAGGGAGCCTTCATGTTGTCCAGGAAGGCATGCAGGTCGGCAAAAAGGATAGTGACCTGAGAGGAAGAAAGGAACCGGGGAAAACAGTGATGTACAGTATGACGATATGGCAGCACACATGGAGATGTATCCAAACACCAACCCAAAGTCAGGGACACACACAGGCGGAGGAGAGGACCAGACAGTAGGGATGTCACGGGAGCCGATACTTTGGTTCGATGGAAACATTCTGAAAATGTGATGGTACTTGTTTCTATACTGTTAAGAAACAAGTGCCGCCATGTTTTTAGACTTTTGTGTACTGTGTTATCTACAGTACCTTAGATGTTGTAGGTATTGGCGATGTGGTTCTTCCAGAACTGACGTGGGCAGCAGCATATATGCCTACAAAGTGTTCTAGTCTGACGTTAACCACAAAAGGAAAAAGAAGGTCTACTCACCTCACATCCAGCCTTGAGGAAGTCTGCGATCTTGGACATGGGGACAAAGTAAGCCACATGGGGTTTGCCGGTGGTGGCTGTGCCCCAGTACACCTTCAGCTCTCTCTCCTGCAGTACCTGCTTCAGCTTCTCCTCACCAAGGACCTCCTGCAATACACACAGGGACCATAAGAGTTAGTGACAGGAGCGATCATAGTCACTGTGTGTGTGTGTGTGTGTGTGTGTGTGTGTGTGTGTGTGTGCGTGTGACCTGTAGGTTCCTTGTGATGAGGTGGAACTTCTGATCTGGGCTTAGCGGCTCTGCCATGGCACCTGGAAGTCTGGAAGGAGCCAGCTCATCCTCCTCTCCTCCTGCGGCTTTGACACGCTTTCCTGCTGTTTCTGATCACACACACACACACACGACGGCTAGTTACGTTCCCATTCAGAGCACCGGTCATGGCTGTGCATTTGCCTTTGAATGATTACAGTAGGATGTGTGAGGGGGGGAGACACAGTGAGATGTGTTAGTAAGATACTGACTGGTCTTTGAGGGGCCGGGGTAGGCGGTGTTGGTGAGTTTGCGGAGCTCCTCTGACTCAAACTTCTTTCTGATTGGCTCCAGCAGTTTGTTTAGTGCTACCTCCACTGAAGCCTTCAGGTCTCCGGGGTGCACCAGCTGAAAAGGTCAGAGGTTACAGGGGGGTCAGGCCCGAGCATGAAAAGAGAAAAGGCATTTCCTTGTATGAAATAAACGAGTTAGACCGTACTTTACCTTTTCTGCAAAGTCCTTCTCCACCTCCTCGAACTCGGTGTAGACTTTATCACCGCCATACTTGGGATCTCTTTTGATGACAAACTCTGAAATAGAATCATACCAAGTACCTGTTTAGAAGTGGCAGAAGAGGAGGAAATAGAGAGGCGAAAGAGATAGATGACTTCTCTACCTCCGTGTAGGGGGAAAACGACGGATTTGACGAAGGAGAGGACTCTGTTGTTCTGGATGTTGCCCTCCTCGCAGAAAGCCTTCTTCAGCTTCTTCTTCACATCCTCCTTCTTGTCCAGTAGATCGATCTTTAACTCCTGCAGCCATCAGCAGAACATGTTCATATATATATATATATATATATATATATATATATATATATATATATATATATATATATATATATATATATATATATATATTTTTTTTTTTACTTTAATTATTTCTTTCTTTCTCCACTAATAATGTGACCGTGTCCTTACTTCTTCTGAGGAGCTCATCTTGGCCCCCGTCAGTCCTGGGACCATGGGGTTCATCAGATGGGCGCGGTTGGCATAGCCCAGGGAGGGCAAATACTGGAGACAAATGAATAAGGCTACTATGATTACACTTACAATTTAACTGTGAGAGATCTGATTCTAGAATTCAGGGATTACAAGATCTCATCATTGTTATGTCCCCACTTGTTCTGAAAATGGCTGTTTTCTATATTTTGAAAATACAAAAGAAGAAGCGAGGAAGTGTTAATGAGAGTGAATCGAGGAGGGGGTGAAGGGGTGAAGGACATGTGAGAAGATGTGAGATGATGGTACCTTCTCTGCCAGGGTGAAAATCTCCCTCTGGTCAACTCCTCCAAACTGGGCGTCCACCTCCAAGTACTGCTCATCCAGAGCCTGAGTAGGATGAAGACAAGGTACATTTACTGCTCCCCTCACTCATAATGACATACGGTATGTACGCATATGTAATTAATCATTAATCATAAACTAAAGTGAAAAACAAAGCATAACTGGGTTAGCCCACTAGGAGCAGCACCGGCAAATGTAATTAATTGCATAAGTTTTTTTCAATACATAGAGGTGATGTGTTTTTTTCTGTATGGTTTTTATAAATATGACGGTCAATCATTTTGGTTGTGAGACCCAGGATCGCTTCTGGGCCCATTACAGGATAAGAGCCAGTAGGTGTTGCAGATGAATAAGGTTTTTATTTGGGTATTTATATTCCGTATATGGATCTATGGACAATTGTACTGCAATTATGATTTAATTTGACGGGGTGGGGGAGACTTGTGACAACACATAGATCTTACGACAAAAGAACAGTGGTAAGCTTCAATAAGTGTTGTACCTGCAGGACAGGGTAGAGCAGGCCCATCAGCAGAGGATGCTCCACCTGTTTGACCACCTCCGCCCCAGCCTTCTTCGCATCATGCACCGTCACCATGGAGGACAGGCGGTACACATCCAGAGTATACTCTCTGACAGAGATGAAGAGAAAGGCTTCAAACATCTTATTTTTCAACTACAGTTAAAAAGTATCCCTCTGGGGGTGGAGAGCTCCAATTAGTGCATGTTTGGGAATACTGTCAGTACCTGCTGAGCTGGAAGTCGGTTCCCTTGCGAAACTTGAGTTTATCCAGCGGCACCCCGATGCTCTCCAACATGGCCTTGATGACCTGTTCATAGTACTTCACCCTGAGCTCCAGCAACTCCCAGGGAGCCTTCATGTTGTCCAGGAAGGCATGCAGGTCGGCAAAAACGATAGTGACCTGAGAGGAAGAAAGGAACCGGGGAAAACAGTGATGTACAGTATGACGATATGGCAGCACACATGGAGATGTATCCAAACACCAACCCAAAGTCAGGGACACACACAGGCGGAGGAGAGGACCAGACAGTAGGGATGTCACGAGAGCCGATACTTTGGTTCGATGGAAACATTCTGAAAATGTGATGGTACTTGTTTCTATACTGTTAAGAAACAAGTGCCGCCATGTTTTTAGACTTTTGTGTACTGTATTATCTACAGTACCTTAGATGTTGTAGGTATTGGCGATGTGGTTCTTCCAGAACTGACGGGGGCAGCAGCATATATGCCTACAAAGTGTTCTAGTCCGACGTTAACCACAAAAGGAAAAAGAAGGTCTACTCACCTCACATCCAGCCTTGAGGAAGTCTGCGATCTTGGACATGGGGACAAAGTAATCCACATGGGGTTTGCCGGTGATGGCTGTGCCCCAGTACACCTTCAGCTCTCTCTCCTGCAGTACCTGCTTCAGCTTCTCCTCACCAAGGACCTCCTGCAATACACACAGGGACCATAAGAGTTAGTGACAGGAGCGATCAGTCACTGTGTGTGTGTGTGTGTGTGTGTGTGTGTGTGTGTGTGTGTGACCTGTAGGTTCCTTGTGATGAGGTGGAACTTCTGATCTGGGCTTAGCGGCTCTGCCATGGCACCTGAAGGCTTCTGACTAACGGCAGACAGAGGGAGTGACAGCAGAAGTTGAACAGGTCAAACTCTATTCAAAAGATATTGCAGTTTAATGTTATAATTCAAGGAATTATTTGGAGCCACTTGTTTTGTTGTTGTTTCCATACAATGCACTACAGCACTACAGCACGTACAGTATGGTTGGGAGGCGACTTCTGATTCCTCAATCCGCCAACAAGTCATTATGTAGCCCCTTTCAGAACTGTTTCGGGCATATGGCGTGGAGATGATCACTTCATAAGCCCGAAACAGTTCCGAAATGGGCTAGTCATATGCTGAGTCTGCATTTGACCGGTTTGGCGGATTTATTAATCATATCAAGTCGCTTTATGCATATTATGCATCTCAGTGGTTAGCTTAGCTATGCTGCTAGCCAGCTCACAGCAGTTAACGACATGAACTGAATGAACAAGCTGGTCTGGCTGGCTGGCTAGCTCTTTTAATTCATCCATGATAGTGACGTGTGTGTAGCGTAGCTTTAACTTCACCATGTGTAGCTAACGTTAGCTCCAAGCTTAGATTCGGGTTGACATGCCAGTCTGTTCTGTCCGTGAATGATAAGCTAACCGCAATATCACATCAGTCTACCAGGCGCGCAATACCATGCTGACTTCACTTACCTAAAAGTAGCGTTAACTCCTATTAATGAATGATCGCTGATGTTGCGTGGGTGCCATGGCACGAGTCCGATACCTCACGAGTCCGACACCTCACGAGTCCGAAAAAAGAGGCATTGGACAGGGGATCATGTCTATGTTCCCCGGGTTCTATATTCCCCGTTTTTCACTAACCCTAAACCTAACCTCCCCCAGACCCTAACCCAAAACCTAACCTCTCCCACCCCCACGCCTAAACCTAACCTCCCCCAGACCCTAACCCAAATTCGGTCTCGTGAGGTGTCGGACTAGGGGGCAGTCCCCGTTGCGTGAAGCTGGGTGGACCTGTCAGTGTGTTGCATCAGCGTCGGCTTCTGTTCCCCACTGTGACATCATCAGTGATGTCATAAATCTGACATCATCAGTGATGATGTCATGAGTGCCAAACTTGGGCTGTTGAAAGATGTAGTTGCCTCGGCATGAGGTCGCCTGGTTGCTACATGATGCACGTGGTCCTAGGCTGAAGTTGCCCTTGTTAGCTATATCTGAGATGCGGTATGTCAAGGGATTAACAGTAACGTTATTTCCTGTTCTCCATTTCTTTCCTCTGTTAGTTATCTGTTTTGACCATGGCATCACTGTCAGACCAGGTACTTTTGGTGCTGAAAAATGTTCGCCAGAGGAAACAGGATGGCACACTTTACCTGATGGCTGAACGTATAGCCTGGAGCCCAGAGGGCAAAGACCACTTCACCGTCAGTCACTTGTATGCAGATGTTCGCTGTCAGAAGATCAGTCCAGATGGTAAAGCCAAGATTCAGCTCCAGCTCATCCTTCACACCGGTGGAAGCACCACATTCCACTTTTCCAATGAGAGCAGTGCCCTCAAAGATCGCAATGCTGCCAAGGAGCTGCTGCAGCAGCTCCTGCCCAAGTTCAAGAAGGCCAACAAGGAATTTGAGGAGGAAAACAGAATGTTGAAAGATCCAGCACTTTTCCAGTTGTATAAAGACCTGGTGGTAAGCCAGGTGATCAGTAATGAAGAATTCTGGGCCAACCGGTTAAGCATAAACAACACAGACCACTCATTACCTAACAACAAACAGGAAGTTGGCATAGCTGCAGCCTTTCTGGCAGACGTTAGACCTCAGACAGATGGCTGCAACGGCTTGAGATACAATCTGACTGCTGACATTATTGAGTCTATCTTCAGAACGTACCCAGCAGTGAAACAGAAGTATGGTGAGAATGTGCCTCATAACCTGACTGAGAAGGAGTTCTGGACCCGCTTTTTCCAATCGCATTATTTTCACAGAGACCGCATCAACACCGGAACACAAGATATCTTCTCAGAGTGTGCCAAGCAGGACGAAATGGGTTTGAAGTCTATGGTGGTTCAAGGAGTAAAGAATCCTTTGGTCGACCTCCTTTCATTGGAGGATAACACATTAGATGAGGGCTATGGAATTTCGATGACACCTTCAACTTCCAATTCTAAGAGGACGTGGACGGAGAACAGCAATTCGGCCATCATCAAGCGTTTCAACCATCACAGTGCCATGGTGCTGGCCGCAGGCTCACGGAAGGGGGACGCACCAATTGACCAAGCCAGTGAGATGAGCAGCACAGATGGAAACTCGAGGGATTCTAACGTCTTCCAGCCTGCTGTTAAGAAGGTGAAATTACAAGAAGCCATAGAATATGAGGACCTGCAGAAGGAAAACGGTCCGAAAACAGTTGCTTTGAACCTCAAAAAATGTGACAGGTATGCTCATGGTCCCGTGCCACTTCAGTCCCAGCAGCATTATAGCACCAGCCAGGAGGACATCATCAACTCCGTCACCTGTATCCGACATGAGATGGCCAACTACAAACCCAACCTTACTCAGGTGTTGTCCAGCAGCACAGCTAGTTCTGCCATTGCAGCGCTTTCCCCAGGCAGTATCCTCGTGCAGGCAGGAGCGCAGCAAGCCATACATCAGATGGTGCCCAGTGAGGTTCAAGGAGAGTTGAAGCATCTCTATACAGCTGTTGGAGAGTTGTTGAGACACTTCTGGTCCTGTTTTCCTGTCAACACACCGTTCCTCGAGGAGAAGGTGGTGAAAATGAGGTCAACCCTTGAGAGATTTCACATCACCATGCTTCGTCCTTTTCACAAACAGATTCAACGGCGGTATTTAAGCACTAATCCCACAGGCCACTTGGAGGAGATGCTGCAGATGGCTTACACCAGGTTCCAGGCCTGGCAAAACCGTCGGATGGTGAGGAGAACCTGAGGTCCGATGGTTTGTCGAAGAGAGGATACGGAAGAGATTAAAACATGGACATACGGCCAGCGTCGGCCCACCCCTGCTGTGAAAAGATCCACGCACAGCCTGATGGTTCACATGGGCTTATGATGAGGATATAGACGGGTGATCTGTAATTAATAATAATAAAATAATTCATTTGTTTTATATAGCACTTTTCAATGACCCAAAGCCGCTTACAGTAAGAGTCGACGATACAAGTAACAGATACAAGTAACAATAGACCCTTCTCACGGGGGCCATTTTGTGTCGAAAAGGCAGGGTGAACACAGGTTCAAGCAAAACACTAATGAGGGTTTCCAACTTCCATGATTGGAATTTGGAAACCCTCATTAGTGTTTTGCTTGCACCTGTGTTTATTCTGCCTTTTCGACACAAAATGGCCCCCGTGAAAAGGGTCTTATAGCAAAAGTAACGAACGAGCAACAAGCAACAGATACAAATAACAATAATTAAGATGTCTAGTCAGGGATATATGGAAAAACAGAGGAGAGGGAGGGAGCGTGAGGGAGGGACAGGGGAGAGAGGGAAGGAGAGAGGGAGGTGGCGAGGGTGGAGGAGGTGGTTATGGGTAGGGGAGGTTGTAAGCTTGGGAGAACAGGTACGTTTTTAGTCGTAAACCTTTAGTAACTATTTTCTTTCTCTTTATTTGCACTTTCTCTGTGTTTGAGAGAATGCAATGGTTCCTAACAAAGGTTGAATGGGACAGTTAAATATGGTGTAATATGACCAAACTTCAGATGGAACTCAGAAAGGCACTCGGGTAAAGAGGCTGACTGAGGCGTGATGATGAGATGCAAGTGAAGGACTGCCAGTGTGTGAGGTTGTTCCATCAGTGCACAGAGCAAGACTTGTGAATGTGATACAGCAATGAGCCCTTCTTGAGCACCAGGTCTATTCAGGGAGCATCTTTCCAGTAAATGTGGGCGAGAAGAGGGAATGCAATACTGTAAAGACATTTCACACTCTTGTGCATTAGTGTGAGTGAGCCAGTCCAGGGACGTGCACAGAACATTAGAGGGGCAGGGGCTAAAATTCATAAAAGGGCACTACAGCGAAAATTTGAGGCAATTTGAAGGCCAATTTAGGGGTATAACTCATTTTAAATATTCCAATTTTAACCAGATTTAGAGGAATATCTAATTTTAGGATGAGACTTGTCACGGAAAAATAACTCACAAACTGAATAATATTAGTATATAAAAGTTGCATGCTGTTGCAATACTGTTGTGAAATCATTTAAGCATCAATATTTATTTGCTCCTTTTCTCCCTTTAGGAGATAGCAACACAGGCAGAAACATTGAACGATACTGAGTGAGGCTTGTAATATACCATGCATTTTAACCATAATTCTAAAAAGCAAGACAGAAGATTTAGATAAGGTGTATTAGAAAATTGTTTATTTTTTGCTGATTCAACAACACAACATCCCTTTCCAATAGTGAAGGAGATCAGAAAACCCGTCTGGAATAAGGTGCTTGAATTAAAAATAATATTAAAATAAATAAAAGAAAAGCTGGTTACTTTGTGTGGAAGGGGTCTGCAGTATTCTGTCACTGATGAAGCTCTAGAAGCAATTCAGCATTATTGTTACTCTACACAGCCTTGCCCTTATCAGGAGACACATTGACAAACAAATATTTTCAAGTGCAACAATTCTGCATTTGTTCCCTATATTTTGGTTATTTATTTATTGGGTGGTTTATTTATTTATTAATTAATTAATTAATTCATTCATTCATTCAAGTCGAACAAGAGCCACAACTACCCAGGCCAGTAGCCATAAATGAGGCTCACTCAGTCGTCACTGGCTAGTGGCTACGGAATACATATCGATATCAGACAAAGCCGAATTACAGTTGCAGTCATTTAACTCCGTTTTTGCTACATAGACCACCATAAGATGTGATTTGCATCCCCTCCAGACCAGAGGCCTGCCCTCAGTGCCCTGGCACCTAGACACACACTTTAAAAGCATAAAAAAGCATCGAGGTGACTTCCATGTTTTGGGGGCTCATTCCTAGCACATGAAGGCTGTGTTTGGTTCTCTTATCTCTGGCGGGGTGTAAAACGGCAGTACAGGCTGCTCGCCTCGCTGCTGCATGCCTGTCTGTACCGCCGAAATTTCAACATGAAACAAATGGGTGGCTCTCTGTGTAATTCTTTGTTTTGACAAACATACATACCTGATTCACGTTGACTGACTGACTGATATTATATATCTGTGTCAGACTGTGTGCGCCAGTGCTGCTGCATGTCGTGGTTGCTGCTCTGTCTGGCTGAGTTCAGTGCGTCTCGCGGAGTTCAGTGGGCACTGCTGCTGGAGTGGGCGGGGACGGGCCACATGTGTTTTTGGGCTGCTGCCTGCTGCCTTCAGGGGCGGTTTAAAAAAACACTGCTCCATGCAGAAGCCTATTATAAATGGTGCATTCAAGGCCAAGAGAGTTCGGAAAAGGCATTTATCTTTGAATGCTGCCTTCAGTGACGGCATGGAAAGGGCAAGCTCCATACAAAGCACCATTAGAAATGCATTCATGGTCAGAAAAGGGCACTTTTTTGATGTCTATGTGTGCACGTGCCTGAGCCAGTCACACGTACATGGCACTGGTTTGTAATGTATGCACCTTCTGTCTGCACTGAAGACAAACATGTCACTCTGAATTAAGTGACACATAACACTTGTTCATGCTGCCTTCTGTTGAAATGGCTTCATTTCATTTAATGTTCTCCTCAGTCCGAGGCTCACCTTGTTTTGATGGGATGTATTTGGTGTAATGAATGAGCTCATTCATCTCAGGTTTCAAAGAAGAGGGATTTTTGTGCTTCATGGCACGTTAACTCTTTATGTCTGACAGACTAACGTGTGCTATAATAGCACAAAACGTGGTATTTGTATGTTTTCTTCTTTTTCATAAGCTGAAGGGAAACGTTCACGCTGTGGTCAGGAAGTGTCTGTCTGTCTGTCTATCTGTTTGTCTGTCTGTCTGTTTTTGTTTTGTTTTTTACCTTTAAAACAGCCTTCTAGTGTCAAACTCGGCACAGACATTCAGCACAGTGAAGACAGAAATCCAACTGTAGGAACATGAAGAAAAACTGATTTATGACTTTAGGGGGTCTTTAAAGGAGAATTTCGTTTTTTTTTAACCTGGACCCATCTCCTGGCATTAATTATGATTTGGGCCACTCACTCAGCGATCTCCGCGGCGTTTCTGGCCGTCCTAGCGTTGTTTTGAGATCAATAGCGTCCAAGTCAGTTGTAAAATGGAGCTGACTTGGGGCCAAGTGTGAGCCTGTCTTTCCTGCATCTAAATAGCTATTTTTATTCCCGTTTTCGCCAAATATCGTCATAATCTGATCCCTCAAGAACCACCAGAGTGATATTTCGCCAAAGCCTGTTTCCTGGAGTCACACAGGGATCAAATTACCTCAAACGTGATCTCGGTCACCAAGTCTCGTGAAGTCCCGCGATACTTTCCTGCCGACTGGCCAAGTACAGGAGGACGCTTTGCGGTGGTGGTTTTAGCGTAACCTATGTGGGGTTTGGCGTAACCTATGTGGGATTCGAAATAACGAAGGTTATGCCAAACCCCACATAGGTTGCGCTAAAACCACCACCGCAAAGCGTCCTCCTGTACTT
The DNA here is from genome assembly GCF_964638095.1 of Poromitra crassiceps. Lineage (NCBI taxonomy): Eukaryota > Metazoa > Chordata > Actinopteri > Beryciformes > Melamphaidae > Poromitra > Poromitra crassiceps. The sequence goes on along the minus strand of NC_139643.1, from coordinate 37,980,481 downwards.
GGCCAGTCGGCAGGAAAGTATCGCGGGACTTCACGAGACTTGGTGACCGAGATCACGTTTGAGGTAATTTGATCCCTGTGCGACTCGGTAACGCTTTACAATACTGGTGCAAACATGTGCATGAATGCATGCTTAACTCATGATGAATTAAGCCATTAATTGATGCTTACCGCATCATCAACTAATGAAAGGTATGTTTGATGAACACACCGAGTCATATATGAATTACTATTAATTAATTAGGCTATGCCTATATCATCATAGTTAATTCCTCATCAACACATACATTAACACACTGTGTTCAATAATACCGTAATTCATGTGTTAATTACCACTATTAATGTCACTTTTCCCCAACCAATCTGCATTTTCCTTCCTTCTTAGCTATGTTTTATTCCTGCTGTAATTTGCCCTGTTTTTAATATATGTTCTTATTACGTGAAACTGTTTTTATATGCACTGTAAGGCGACCTTGGGTGTTCTGAAAGGCGCCTCCAAATAAAATGTATTATTATTATTATTACTATCGACATCCAGCTCCCTGCAACCGGAACTTTAGCGTTACCAGACCGCAATGCCGATAGCCCACATCAGAACCAGCTGAGCGAGGCGGTGTGCAGCATGTCAGGGACCGGCTGGATCTAACCTCTCCCAGCCATTAGCTTGTTCATCATGGGCATTCCTTCCTCTTCGAAGCTTGGTCCACTGCAGGGACGCAGAACATGTGGCCGGTGTTTTGTGCCTATCTTACCGGGTGTCTACCGCGTTGATACCAGCGGTGGAAATGGGCCATGCACGACCCAGCAGGCCAGCCACCCTCTACCACTACCCAGGCTAAGAGCCTCTCTCCCGGCCCGACACCCAGGGCAGCCCCCCTACTACCACCACCCATCCAGTCGCCTGCACCCGGGAAATCGATTGAGTTTCCCCCGTTGCATAACGAAGACGGGATGCGCTAGCCACGCTCCTCCTTGTCCGAGCTAGCCTGGTAAACCAAATGAAATGTGAGTTCACGTGACGGGCTGGTTTACCATGCTATGTCCGAGCGACATCTCAGGGAAAACATACTCGACTTCGGGGAAAGAGAGTTCTCTTTGTTTGACCGGTGCCTAGCTGGCTGGAAAGAGAGGCGTTCGGGGTGCAGCGGAGTCGCCTCTGCTGTTTACGGTAGTTTGTCAGTGGTGGTGGCCTGGCGGAGACACTGGCGCTATATGTATGACTGGGAAGCGTGTGTTTATGGGCGAACTGTGCTGTAGTCTATTAGATACTATCAGTAGGCTATCATTCTGATTACTTGTTACTAGTGTAGTAGTGTAGGCTACGCTATTTTATGGAGGTTCCTCTCGTGGCTCAGGCTGATCGAGTGATTGATGCTTGGTGCTCACGGGTAAACTCAAATTGACAGTAGCCTAAAAGAGCCCATGTGTTTACCCAATCTGTCATCCGCTGCATGTATCTTTGGGATTTGCCCCTGGTAATCCGAAATAGGCTAAAAGCGCACTGTGAGCGTGCTATTTGTTTGACATCCTGACCTGCAACATGTTCTCATATCAGACACCATTGTAGCTGGGCCACTGTCAAGGTAACCACGAGAAAACATGTTGTTTCCGGCCAAGACTTTCAGAATAAAAGTCGAAATTCATGTTGTAACCAGCTACGCAGTACTGAGCTCTGCGTGCTTTTATTTTTGATGGCAGGCTGAGGCAACGGAAGTAATTGTTTGTGTGCCATGTCTTTCTTGACACTTATCCTCGTGGTCGAGAGCAACTAGCTGGGTTGCACAAGGTGGTGTTCGTTTTGCAAATATCAGCTGCCTCCGTGTTCTTATTCTACAAAGAGTACAAACTGCAAAGCCTAAAAGTCGGTCACAGTGGTGGTGGCAGTGTCGAATGGATACCAATCGCAAGAGGAACGAGCGGGTTTGTTAGAGTTTCAGGTAGCTAGCCGTAGCAATTTAGCTAACTTGTTTGTTGTGTGTGCGTGCATGGTGGAGACCTGTCGCTACAGTCACGTTGGTTCGGGAAGTGAAGAGCAACACAAGTGAAAAAGGACGAGAGCTGGACCCGCCGGAGAGATCGAGCAACGCGGGCCGTGGGGAGGAGAGGGGAGAGGCCAGACTGTTTCCCCCAGCTGATACAGACAAGGGGCACTGGAGAGCGAGTCCTTGCTCCAGGGCAGACTTTGGGGGGACATGTTCACAAACTTGATAAATAAATGTGCTTTTATAACTCCAATGATGGTCTTCACTGATTACCTATATATTTTGAATTGTTCACATGACTATACTGTATAAAAGTGATTTCATGATCAGCATCAGCTAATGATTTGTGAGGATATCATTATGTCGTGACTTTACATTATGTGGCACAAAACTATTAATTAATACATAAGTATGTTGTGACTTTACTATTTGTGGCACATAACAATTAATTAATACATAAGTATATCGTGACTTTACTATATGTGGCACATAACTATTAATTCATACATAATGATATAGGCACTTGTGAGGCACAACACTTAACTCATACATATATATGTGGTTCTTGGCATATAGAGCCTACAAGACATACATCCAGTGTTTGATGTCTGTTGGAGATGCACAGTGGATACAACGTCAGAGAATGTGTTGGAGTTGGTCTGGTTCGGGGCTACTACACGCATAGCCTATATCAGAGCAGCAACATCGGAATGATAGCTACTACAGCTGCTGAAATAGCCGTACCCGGCTAAGAGGTTCTGAAGGGGTCTCGGCCGGAGGTGTGGGACCCAGGCAAGGTGAGGGGCAGGGCGGGTAGCGGTTGGGTGCTGGTAGCCTGGGTAAACCCAGCCCCCAGTGACCTCGACCTGCTCTCAGACAGACCCTGGGCTGCCCTGGGTGTCGGGCCGGGAGAGAGGCTCTTAGCCTGGGGGTGGCTGGCCTGCTGGGTCGTGCATTTAGACACCCGGTAAGATAGGCACAAAACACCGGCCACATGTTCTGTGGACCAAGCTTCGAAGAGGAAGGAATGCCCATGATGAACGAGGTAAAATGGCTGGGAGAGGTTAGATCCAGCCGGTCCCTGACACGCTGCACACCGCCTCGCTCAGCTGGTTCGGATGGGGTTCCTTTGCCTTTCCGACATGCTGCCACTCCGAACGTTAACTTCCATCATTCGGACTGGCGGTCGTTCACCTTAGAAGCCGCAATGCCGACCTTAGGTTTAGGCGTGGGGGTGGGAGAGGTTAGGTTTTGGGTTAGGGTCTGGGGGAGGTTAGGTTTAGGCATAGGGGGAGGTTAGGTTTGGCGTGGGGGTTGGGAGAGGTTAGTGAAAAACGGGGAATATAGACCCCCTTTCGGAGTGCCGATATTTCGGAGTGGCAGAACGTCGGAGTGGCAGCACGTCGGAGTGGCAGCATGTAACCGTTCGGATTGTGGGCTATCGGCATTGCGGTCTGGTAACGCTAAAGTTCCGGTTGCAGGGAGCCAGATGTCGATAGTGGTAATTAACACATGAATTACGGTATTATTGAACACAGTGTGTTACACTGGCGCCGGAACAAGGGGGACATGGGGACATTTTGTCCCCCTTAAAATTTGGTCCCCCTAAAAAAAAAAAATTTTTTTTTTTTTTTTTTTTTTTTTTTTTTTTTTAATCTGAGGGGCCAACTGCCCCTGACGCTTAGAGCCCACTTTACACTGTTTACACAGCCTGTGATGCTTGTTAAAGCCGTGATCATTGTGGGATTATTACACCTGAGACAGACAGACCCAGAGATCAAGTTACAGAGAGCCCACTTTACACTGTTTACACAGCCTGTGACACTTGTTAAAGCCGTGATCATTGTGGGATTATTACACCTGAGAGACAGACAGACCTGGACTCTGTACTGCACTCACTGTCATTGGCTGCTGCTATAATCGTATACGGTTATTGTTATTTTATTTTTGTGTTGAGATGACAAGTTTTGCACTGTGTTTCGAAGTGATAATAATAATAATAAGTTCAGTGTTTCTGCCTGTGTTGCTGTCTGTTGTAGTGTAATTATGAAATGACCTAAAGGGAGAGCAGGTCACCAAGTGAGTGAGAAAAGGAAAAATACTGAATAATTACATCACTACAGTATAATCCTAATGTTCATTTAAAATGAGATATTCATCTAAATATGGCTAAAAATCATCCAAACGTCCATAGAAACGTCAATTTTTCGATAAAACGATAAAAAAAAATAAAAAAAAAAAAATTGAAAAAAAATAATAATAATAATAATAATTGTGTCCCCCTTATTGCAAACTCGTTCCGGCGCCACTGGTGTGTTAATGTATGTGTTGATGAGGAATTAACTATGATGATATAGGCATAGCCTACTTAATTAATAGTAATTCATATATGACTCGGTGTGTTCATCAAACATACCTTTCATTAGTTGATGATGCGGTAAGCATCAATTAATGGCTTAATTCATCATGAGTTAAGCATGCATTCATGCACATGTTTGCACCAGTATTGTAAAGTGTTACCTGCGACTCCAGGAAACAGCCTTTGGCGAAATATCACTGTGGTGGTTCTTGAGGGATCCGATTATGACGATATTTGGCGAAAACGGGAATAAAAATAGCTATTTAGATGCAGGAAAGACAGGCTCACACTTGGCCCCAAGTCAGCTCCATTTTACAACTGACTTGGACGCTATTGATCTCAAAACAACGCTAGGACGGCCAGAAACGCCGCGGAGATCGCTGGGTGAGTGGCCAAATCATAATTAATGCCAGGAGATGGGTCCAGGTTAAAAAAAACCGAAATTCTCCTTTAAGTTTCAGTGACCTGATGACATCAGTGATGTCACGATGCACAATTGCTCAAGTGACATCACTGATGACATCACTCATGACATCATCAGTGATTTATGACATCACTCATGACATCATCAATGGGACAAAAATTTAATTGGAGAAAGAGAGAGAGCGCTTTTATCCAAAGCGCTTTACAATGTGCCTACATTACAATGCCTACTTTACAATGGGCCTTTCTGTGTGGAGTTTGCATGTTCTCCCCGTACCCCCCAGGGGGTTCCTCCGTACATAACCCCCCCACTAAAAACATGCAGAAGATCGTCATCCGACCAGTGACGACAACATCTGAAGTTGGTCCAATGATGGTCCCCGGGCGCTGGAAAGAAATAGCGACCACTGCTCCTGGCCTGCCCCCCGGAGGAAAGGACAAGCCTGGATGGGTCAAATGCAGAGGACATAATCAGCATCTGCATCGTGAGACTATATGACTATGCACGTGTCCGAAAAGCACGAAATTCTGCACTGCATTCCATAAGCCCACCGGGGGCACTACAGCAATATTTTAGAGCAATCACAGCTCACGCTGCCATGACATCATCTTACATAGACCAATCACAGCTCACTCTGCTATGACATCATTTTACATAGACAAATCACAGCTCATGCTGCTATGACATCCGATTTGGGCGTTCAGCCTTCAAAATAAAAGATCGAAAGTTTAAAACTACAGTATAGTGTTCCACAGACACCAGATGGCAGTAATGTACCAATAATGACAGAATTAAATGGAGACGTGTTGCTTTTCTACTCTAGGGAACAGGTTGGACTATAATTTACAGTCAATGGTTGGATTTATAGAGGAAGTACAGATGCATCTCAAAGTGTTTATGTAGTAGCCTACATGTACACTCTTAACTGACCCATCTTATAAATCAGAGATAATCATTTAATTGTCAGGGGATATTAAAGTTCAGAGTTTGGATACCCTGGTTTGTGTTATCATCCTATGCATTTCCCCTTAAGTATTGTATTTTTTCCATCCTTGCTCCTGCTTGTGATGTTTAGAGCAGAAAATACTGGTTTGAAGATAAATAGGTGCTACTAAATGTAGTTTCCCCAAACAAAATGTCCACACTTGATGAATGCATGGGATGAATGTATGGGAAGAGTCAAGAGTGACCATCCAGAGTGACGCTTTAGTGGGCAGAGTGTTTTCACAAATTCACATATCTGGTCGCAGCTACTGCAATTTTGCGCTTGTTACAAAAATGTGTTTCTGTAGTGTTTCGGTTATGCAATACTTTCAATAAATGCTGACAACTCAATCACAGTACACTTATCAATTAGTATTTATTATCTTTTTCATTCATTCTCAAAAAGATATCTCTTCTTTAAATAACTACAGCACAGTACAGAAGTCTATCTGACTTCCTGTCACAAATATCAAAGATATTTACATGTTTTACATATACACTATATACATATGCACAGGAGGCTTGTGTGCTTCCCCGTGGGATTAAAGCTCACACGATTGGCTACAGCCTCAAGAAGAAAAACTGAAAAAATAAAAATGGCACATTTATGATGTTGCGGGTTAGTGGGTGGAAATGTCATTGTGTTGGCATGTCTCTTCTTCGAGGGTTGCAAGGAACCTCAGAAAGGAACCTCAGAAAGGAAGGCAATTGGATGAAATATGAAGCATTTCACACCGGGAACCCAGTTGTCAGAATCAACATGTTGAAGATGCAACAGTATGTATAACATAATGACACTGTACATAAACATATTCCATATCGAAAAGATATGAAAGACATCAATCCTTATTTTCATGACATGGATTGAGATGATCATAACGCACCCCGGTCAACTATACATTAATTTACAAAGTTGGCAAACACACACACACACACACACAAACATTCAAAAACACACAAGGGAGACAATAAGAAATTCACTTCCCCAATAGAAATTCACTTCCCCATCCCCCAATATATATTTCACCATTTTGTGCGTCCCTTTTTTAAACTGGGTGTATAGAGCAAAAACAGTAGCATTAGCTGCGGCAACATGCATTACTAAGTTTTGTGAATTTTGCCATTTTTAAATCTGACTCTCTTGGGGCCCCTAACCATTAGTACACATTTTCCTAGGTTCCCATGTTTGTCTTTTGAAAATATACTTCATTCAAAACTCATTCAGGTGGAACGACATCCTTAAAGTCCTTAAATACATTTAAATACTCAAAGAAACATCGGTTTCCCAGCAAACATGAACTCAAACAAAAACACACGCTAAAATTAAAACTAATAAATACTTAAATAACGATGTCACTAGATTACTATCGGGTGTAGTCACGGTGTCGCTCCGGATTTGAGTAGATGAATTGCATTCAGAGAGAAGATTCCCTCTCTTTTCAGTAGCTGTGCTATAAATAATGTCATCATGTAAATCATGTAACTGCTTTGTCCACATTGCCGTCACCTGTGCAAAATTAACTGCTCTCCTATTTTAGTGGTTTCAGTACAATGGTGGGGCAGGAGAACATTCCTTTCAGAGCACAGCTGGTGCAGTTCAGCCACTGGTTTTATTCACATCACAGATGGCCCCTGTCTCCTCTGAGCAAAGCCGATGGGAATGCGATGGAGACGATCCGGCCGATTAGTTTCAGTAAACTAAATGTGAACAGAAAATTAAAAAAAACAAAAATACAAAAGAGCATGTTCCTAACAGGACCCAAATCAATGACTCAAGAGCAACACAAAAATTATAAAATAACAGGTACATAAGATGCTGAAGCACTTTTGTAGACTTCTGTAGCTGTTGTATAAATAATATATAGAGTCCAATTATGTCAGTTTGAATTTTTTTAACTTGTGGGCGAGGGGGGGGGGGGGGGGGACTGCCCTGAAATGAAGGCGTCGCCACCGTTTGTTCAAGTATCTAATGATGCTTACATCTCATGGGGAAGTCATTTTAGTGCAGCGCTCAAGATCATGAATTTTGATGGAAACGATCCATCCTGTTCAGTTCTAGCAAGTAGCAACAGTAAAGGTTGCACCGTCAAAACCGGTTCACTGCACCCATCACATTTCAAGGTTTTGTGCAACCAACCTTTAAAGAAAAGTTCTTTTTTCTCGCAGCAGTCAAAAGTAGTTCACTATACAAAGAGTAAGGCTGTTGAGATCTGAGAAAAGCAAGTTAATATCATGGAGGAAAGATTTGGCAGAAATGCAGGGGGTAAGGTACTCGTTATCGGAAAGGCCTTGGCGTTGACTGATGACATCGTCTAGTAGTAGTAGTTCATCAAGTTCTTGGAGGAGCAGCAATGTGATTGGACGAGGCAGTGTCTCTCGTTATCCGACAGGCCCAGGTCCGTTTGGTCCCGCCTAGTGCGAACGGCAGTCGGGTCGCCCGATTGGTCCGTGGGTTTCTCAAAAAGTCCTAGATCATGGCGGCCAGCTCTGTCGAGTCCGTCTCGGAATCTGCCTCGTTGTCCCTGCGAGAAAACAAGAAGCCTCTTTAAGCTGGGAGTTTGACTTCACAATCACAGGCACGTATAATACAAGAGAGCAACAGCGGAAACCAGGACCCACCAACAAAAAAAGAGTGGATAGCAATTGTACAGGAAATATATGAGATGGAGAAACTGACCTTCTATCTAATATTGAGAAAGGATAAAATTTGATGGGTTCTGGTCCAAATGGTTGGCGCATATGAGTGTAGGAGGAGCTTACATTCCCATTTAGCCTTGTCTGTGCTCGTCTGGTCCATGTCTATTTTCACATCGAATGTATTATATATAATACATGTATATGTCTCATTCCATTTTATTTATTTTTTCTCTCTATTTTTCGCTCTATACTTCTCTCTCTCTCTGAAGCTGATTGGAACAAGTAACCGAACAACATAACTTAACACAAAGCTAACTATTGAAAAACTAAGAATTGATCTGTAACACCCATCATGTTGACCTGAATGTTTGTTGTTTTTTATTTTAATTTTATGTGTTTGCATTTGTAATACTGTCAGTTATGTGGAGAAATGTTGGAATATGATGCAAACAATCTGTGCTACAACATAAACCTTAAAAATAAAGTTACCAAAAAAAAAAGAGAGCAACAGCGGGCTGGCTAGCCTGCCGCCTTACCGCTGTTCCTGGAGCATCTTGCGGTTGCCCTGTCGCCTTTCCTCGTCGATGGGATACGAGTGGAATATGACCAGGCCGATCAGGATGCAAGCGACGGGAGCGGCGGACACCAGCATTTTCAGGGTTAAATGCACCTTGTCAGGTTGAGTGCAGCCTCGACTGATGTAGCCTGCAAAACTAGAGAGAGAGAGAGGGGGGAAGAAACGTGATTATTAAACTAATGAGACTTAGTGAGAGAAGACTTAGTGAGAGATGTACATTAAAAGGCATTTCACATGTTAAAGCATCACAGTGCATTAAGCGTTTCGGGATAACTCTTGGATAATTCTCCGCAATTTGGCAAACGGAGATCTAGATTTTCCTGGGTCAACTTTCTCACTGTATTATGGATCAAAGGACATCATTCTGCAGTAAAGCCAGTCAGGTGATATGTGTACGCCCCCCCCCGCACACACACACACACACACTATGGCCTTACTGTACTAAATCAGCATTTGATTGAATTCCTTGCTTTGATGTGGGATTTGGCTTAGTCTCCTGTTCATGTCTTTCTTCATTATGTGTGGGTGTTCCCGTCTGGCTAACTGTCGAAGACCTTCCAACACATTTCCAATCATTAAAGATCGAGGGTGTGTGTGTGTGTGTGTGTGTGTGTGTGTGTGTGTGTGTGTGTGTGTGTGTGTGTGTGTGTGTGTGTGTGTGTGTGTGTGTGTGTGTGTGTGTGTGTGTGTGTGTGTGCGTGCACTCACTTTAAACTGAGCGTGGAGATGCCCAGGGAGACTCCCGAGGCGAACTTGGTGAAGAAGACGTAGAAGGAGTAGAAAATGGCCTCGTGGCCAGTGGAGTCTGGGTTCTGCACCTTGAAGTCATCGACCACGTCTGGCAGCATAGACCTGAAGGAGTGAGTGGAATCAGATTTAGTAAACACGCACACACGGCTAAGAAACAAAGCGTATTAAAAAAAAAAGGCAAGAAGGGGGTCTTACCAAGGCAGCAGGAAGGCTGCAGCCACTCCCACCCCGGCAGCCAAGGAGACGATGTAGGTGACTATCAGGTTACTCTTCACACACACCACCAGGATCATGAAGGGAACCACAGACTGCAAAGAGAAAATAAAAAAAGTCAGTCAAGTTCGCCAAAACAGCCACTAGGTGGTACTACAGCTACGGGGATTCCTACAATGCAACATGGCTCAAACCAGCACCGGCTCCCAGTATATTCTTCCTCATCCAGTTAAAGAAAAATAATAAGCAGTCATGCTGTCAATGTGAGTGGCGTGTGTTTTGACGTGACTGCGGTGCGGGCCTTACCGAGGTGCCGACGTAAACCGCTGTCTTTTTCCCAAAGCGAGTCAGGAACCACTGCCAGAAGGGGATGGTCAGAGTAGCAGAGAGCTGGGAGGGGGAAAACATTCAAAAGTCTCAGTTAGCCAACTGTTTTGTTGACACAAAACACTGAGAAAAAACTCCAGTGAATCCCTGTGAATTCCATGACAGGTCCCCTTTTTATTAGTATTGCACACGTGATTTTGCACAGACAACAACATGAAAAGGGAAGAATGATATTAGACATTCTCTGCAGGTTTTTGGCTTCCTTTTGGGCTTCGCACGACTTCCAGATGTGGTGATGCGGAAGGGTATGTGATGCGTCTCATCTGCCAGTCACAACAGGGTAAACGGACGGCAATATCCTGTCTGCAGCCTTTCCCACGAGGGATCGTCCCCTGAAGGTGACCCTTTGGCCAGAACGGTTTGCCCTTTGACCCCTTCATGTTTGACCAGTGCGAAGGAAAAGATAACAACCCGATGGTGCAACAGCATTTTCCCACTTTTTTGGGGGGATGAGGATGGTAAATGAAATGCTAACGCGGCTGGCCTAGTTGCACTAGTAATCTTAGTGTTGCTGTGGTTTTCTCTGCGTCAGCCATTGTCTGTGATGTGGTGTCTCATTATGAGCAACTGTGAGTGCCCACATCCTTTGTATTTCCATGTGAAAGCTTTCTTTTGTGGGTTATCCTCGTTCTAAAATGTGCCGCCTTGCACATGTGCACAACCAAAGCCTACCTACGCTTCTTCCTGGCAATGCCGCCATCACCAGCTTTTATCACCCTGAAGTCTGGCGCTGCTATGAGCCAAGATGACTATCTCCTAAGTTGGATTGTAAAAAATAAAACTTGCACGTCTCACACAGCTAACCATGGCATAATGTAAACCAGTGGTTCCCAACCTTTTCTGTCGTATGTATGTACCCCTTGAGCTGTTCTGCCATGCCAATAGTACCCCCTCACTCATGCTTGTTGATGATGCTCCTAAATGTCTTCTATTCAACTCATATTAAACTGTTAGTATGAACAATTATTTATGATTGAAGCCATTTATCGGTGTTTTCTAGCTAGTTGGTTTGCACGCAGTTGACATGCGTGAACACTGACCACCTATTCCCAGAGTAGTGTAACAGTTGACACCTGCCGGTGGGGGGGGGGACTAGTTCCACATAGTCTCTCCCCAGACTCAAATATTACGTTGAATCGCTGCGCTCCTCATACTACATAAATTAGTCTGTACCACTTCACAGCCACTGCTGGTTTTTGAAGGCGGGTTGAAATTGAATGAGTGACAGGTCACAGCACCGATGAGAGAGCGGTTCGAAAATGGGCTGCGCCTCCTGTGTCGTCTGATTGCAAAGTCGTTACTGATTGGGGAAGACTGAATCCACCACTGGCCAATCACTGGCCAAGTGAACGGTTCCCTCCCATAATCAGCCGGCTGGGGGGGAAGCGTCCCAGACCCAGAGAGAGCTCTGCAGCATGCAGTAACGTAGTGTATCAGCCTAAGAACTCTCATGGGTCTGGCGTTGAGACTAAGTTCCACATACCATTTTAACAATGGGCTTATGAAATTGCTTGGAATATAGTGTATATAATCATTTTGGAAATAAATTGTAGTAATCCCCAATCTTTCCACGTAACCCCCTGCGAGCTGCTCAAGTACCCCTAGGGGCACACGTGCGCCTGGTTGGGGAAACATTGTTCTAAACCTCGCTGATCACCTGACATCCATCAGAGAGCGAGACACCTCCAGGAAGGCAACGTGCCCTGTGGCCTGCTCTTCTCACTGTGCCTCACACCAGCACAGGCAACAACACAAGAGCCCTTTGTTTTGTTGTCTTTCGATTAACTCCCCGCTGCTCTCGCACAATGTTTCATTTCATCCGGCCTCTGCTGTTCCCTTCGCACGGCCAAACACGCCGCCCCTATCGCGTTACCGCTGATTATCTCACGGACTGGCTAAACGATTCCTGCTGGTTCCTCTGCTCTTTCCCCTTTGGCGTTCACACGGCCGGTGAGTGAGTCAGTCAGTTCGATGTCTCTGCAACATAGTGGCGATTAGGGTCGCCTGGGTGCTGATCCTGGATCTGTTGTTAAGGAGGGGGCGACCTCTACTCACAGGTCACTGTACTGTGATCGCTTTGAGGTGTCTGAAAAAGTCATCTCACTACATCAATGAAACTTACTTCAAACAGGTCGCCCTCTTGCCTCTGTAATCCTTTCCATAAAGTAAAGGATCAGTGCGTGTAATCTTTTCAACCTCACTAACCCGAGGACAGTTTCCCCACCCTGTACAGTTCCACTGTGCTCGCTAATTGGGACTTGATACCCGTCAGGACATGATGGTCTTTGATATGAAAACCATCTCTCTGCCTACAGGTTCATGTAAAAAAGGAAGGCCAAGAAGGGGATACATTAAAAAAAGAGCTAGCGACGTGAATTGGGATTTCCCATGGCCGAGTCTCGCATTGGCTCCTTCGCTGAGCCTTTGCTATCTGTGGGAATAGGCTGGCATTCAGGCCGAGCAGCCAGAGAGAACACCCATCATGGAAATGGGCAGCTAGGAGACACTGGCTTCTCACTGGGTGAAGACTGGGTTTGTAACTCAAGAGAATTTATGTCCTCGTCCTAGGAGGGGAGGCTTTTGTCTGCAGAGTGATGGCGTAAGTTCTTCCACAAAACAGTGTACGTCAGTGTACCCATCTGTTTGTATAAAGATGTCACCCGTGCTTGCTTGTGTGAGTGTGTGTGTGTGTGTGTCTGTGTGTGTGTCTGTGTGTGTGTGTGCGCACTCACCATGATGACCAGTAGAATGTTCTGGAAGTCGTTCCTGAAGCCCAGTGTGGAGCTGCAGAACAGGGCAAAGTTTCCCTCCAGGAGCTGCAGAAAGAAGCACACAGACACACTCAGTGACGTTTTACAGCCGACACGCACGCACAGCCCAACCTTGCAGGCGCCGAGTAAACTGTGGCAGAGAGACTCCCGACATTGAACATGAGAAGCTGCTTATCCCAATAAGCACTAAAATAAACACACAGTCCGTCAGGCTGAAGGAGTCCTCTTGTCCACATGCAGAGAGCGGATGGCAAGCTGAGCTACAGCGAGGGACCCGTGGGTTAGTACAATGTTGACACTACTGAGGAGAGGACTAACAGCCTAGCAGAGGCTGTGGACTGTGACTGGCTGTGGCCATGTCTAAGCTGTGTTTCTTACCCAACATCTATCTATCTGATGTCATTCGGCTGTGTGTGTGTGTGTGTCTACCGAGGGGGCAGGCTTTCTTGGTTGCATTGAGGCCAACGAGCAAGTACTAAAAACTGCAGTTCCTCGAACGGCCACTAGAGTTTACGGCATAAACATGTTTACAGCCTGGTTAAAAAAAAAATGGTTTTGGTGCTTTCATGACAACTGTAAAACTAAACTCAAACTAAACTCTAAGAGTTTAGAGTAAAATAGACAAGACTCGTTTTGTGCATGATTGACAGGTCATCTGTCCAGTGATCGCGCAGCTCGCCGATCACGGACCAATGGCAGGCGGCACTGTGGCTCTGTGGGAAACCCCTGGTCTCGCGAGACCCAAGATGACAGCGGCCAAAACGCCAAATTAGAGGCTTCAAAACACGAGTCCACAAACCAATGGGTGACGTCACACTCAATCCGTCCATCTCTTTTATAGTCTATGTTGTTACAATGTTACAATGTAACATTGTAACATTGTATGTTGTCTACACTCACCAAGAAAGCCATGGAGGTGAAGAGGAAGCCCATGACCAGTTTGGCGTAGGGTCCATGTCCCATCACCATCCTTATTCCCTGGAAGAAAGACATGGGCTCGGATCTGGGACGACTGGACGACTCTGGAGAGGAAAACAGATCCAATGCAAACATTACATCCAGTTGAATTCAGTTCCATTCATTTATTCATTTCTGTAGCCTTTCAGTAAAGCTTCTGTGAGGAGATGCCTTTGAAGGTCGTCCTTTTTTTGATAGATACGTCTGTTTGGAAAGTCCCATCATCGCTGGTCATGAGGCTCTCATTTACACTGTGAAGCCCACACAGCCATACCACAGAGAACAGGGATGACGCTGCACAGTGGCTCCATCGGACCACGGTGGAGATACAAATAACAGCTGTGTCACATGAACACGTGTGTGTGTGTGTGTGTGTGTGTGTGTGTGTGTGTGTGTGTGTGTGTGTGTGTGTGTGTGCGCGCGCATCCAAGGAGACCACTGACATGACGCTGCAAGAACCTCAACCAGGTTCAACTCAAGCAAGTGAGGCATTTTAGGAACATTTAATTGCGACTAAACACCATGAATCCAGGCTCATTTACCTTTACTAATATGCACTTTCTGATTCAATAATTAATTATTTAAACAGAAGAAAGTATTGACCCCTGTTATGTACTGTAATGCACAATGCAAAGCTTTGAATGCTAGGAATAAACCACCCATCAATGGGGGGGGGGGATGTCCCACATTGTGCCATTTCCCCCCATTTTGGTTTACAAATGGCAATGAAAGGAGTGGCATACGTAGGGCTGGACAATTAACCGAAAATGTATCTGTAATGTATATGGACATTTAGAACCTCTAACAAACTTAATTCAATAAATGTTAATTCAGTTCATACTTCAATGCGTGCATTCATGAACTGTCCCCTTAATAAAATACTACAGTACATTGTGTTCAATTACGTGACTCCGCCCCGTCCAATTATCGTTCAGGCGTTCACTCAAAGCAAAGCTGTCGCCGGCATAGCAGATAACACCGAGCCAACAAACAGTACAGACCCTGTCACAGAACTATGAGGGCAGTGTAAAAAAAACACGTAAAAAAATAAAATAAAGAATCGCTCATTAATCGTAATCGAGGTAAACGTTAGAAAGAATCCTGATTTTGATTTGAAGTTATATTGCCCAGTCGTAGGCATACGGCAGTTGAATGGAAGGATGGAGGGATGGATGGAGGGATGAACGGCTTACCTTTCTGCTCTCTCACGCCGAAGAAAAGAACGATGGCACAGAGGACGTAGATGCCGCAGATGGCACCAGAGGCGATCATGTAGGCATTTTTCTGTGGGAGGGAAGCCAGGGGAGAGATAAGAGGCAGCCCGCACGTTACCCAACCAACGCTAACTTTAGCCTTCATGTGGCTAACAAACGGGTCATGGATATCAGGGATGAAGAAAGTGGCGTGTGTGTACCGTGTCGTCCAGAGAGATGACAGGCACAGTGGTGTTGCCTTCAGGTCCGGCGGTGGTCAGGAATGCCGATGCGTTGCCCAGCTCCCCCGTCATGTTGCTGCCAGGCACGGGGACGCAGGGCGCATTGGCCATGCCCACAATCTGCCCCTGGACGGCTGTACCGATCAGAGTGCCCAGGACCTCCACCGTCATCCCTGATTGGAGGAGAGAGGGGGAGAAGTTGACACAGGAAATCGGTGTGGAATATCAATAAGAAATATTACTGACAAAACCAGATTAGTTCCATTTAAAATTCTACGTTTTAAGATTGAGTGATATTGATTGTAAAAGTTTAATTATTTTGAACGTTTTTATTATGGAAAATATTACATTCATAAATACAATAAATAGAATTCAGACACTATATTGGAAGAAAAAAAGAGAGAAGTTGACATTTACGTGCAGGATAAGCGACACACCGGACTTCCCGTTTGTCAGGAAAGTCATTCAGGATATAATAGATGAGGTGAAATGAGGAAGTGTGTCATACTCACTGTATGCGGTGGCCGAGTCTCTCTCTTTCTGCTCAGAGCTGATGAACATGGTGAGGGCAGAGTAGGGCACGTGGAAGCACTGGTGGAGAGAAGCAGTAATATGATGAGAAACAGTGTAGTTTGATTCAGTTAAGCCTCATTGTGCAACTGAAGCGTTTCGCTCCTCCAAAATGCAATATTTCCATTTTGGGAAGATTTCACTGCCTGAAATTCAAGTCAATGTTTGTTCTGTACGCAAATATATTAAGAATCAGAATCACTTTTATTGCCACAGTATGCAAGTTACATACGAGGAATTTGTCTTATGCAGGTCAATATACAGAGATAAAGAAGTAGGAAAGCTAGCCAAAGACAATCACAATGTTGCAAGTGCAATCAAATCAAGTATATATATACACACAACATGTACATGAGTGGAGGAGTGTTCCGCGGATAATAAATATGAATTTATGTTGAATTTACATGAGATTTACAGACTGAGTTAAGTAGGCGGTAAATAGGCAGTGCATTTACATGAATGTACAGTCCGAGTTAAATATGAGTTTACATTCAATGGTACAAAGATGTACTTTTATGCAAGCAATCATTTTGTAGGTGAGTAGGCGTGATCATCCCTCCACCCGCCCCGCCCCACCCCCCTCTGATGGCGAATAGCTCATTTTGGCATGAATCTTTTTCTCCACTGTGTGTGTGTGTGTGTGTGTGTGGTGTGTGTATGTGTATGTGTGTGTGCATTTGTGTGCGTGCGTTTGTGTGACGTGTGTGTTACTCACAGTTTGAAGGGTCTGGAAGAGGCAATAGAAGACCAGGTACCAGATGACCTTGCCATCTTCAAACGGGGGAACACACCATATGAGGAAATAGCAGATCACAGCCAGAGGGGTGGAGAGCACGATCCTACAGCGGGATAGGATGGAGGAGAGGGGGGAGGGGGGGATGGAGGAGAGGGGGGAGGGAGATAAAAACAACAACAACAGCAGCACGTGAAAACGTGATGGTGTATCCAGCGTGTAACGTAAACCCCCGGGACAATAAGCAGCCTGTCTGAAGAGAGGGGCCACTCGGCTCCAGTCATTACATAATGAAAGTTGTGGCCGTTTCAAATGAGTGCCTGTCACCCATTCACTTTCTTACAACTACTGCTCAGCTCAGCTCAGCTCAGCAACTCTCACTGAATGCTTTGAGGCACTTTGGTTAACTGTCTCATACTGATGTGGTTAGGTCACATCATTATTATTAGCATTCATGTAGCAGCAACACAGGCCTCAACATGCGTCAGATGAAGTAGATGTGACCTCATTGAACGTAGCGTTTGTCACTCTCTTTAAAGCCATTTTGATCTGAAGGCTTATGCTTGTGAAATGTGTTTCTTAGACAAATAGAAATAGTGATACCTAAGTGTCAATTTCTCAAAGTATTGATTTGTTTGATGTACGTTTACTGGGAAATAACGGCAATATCTGACTCAAAGCCTCGTTCACATTGAACGGTAAATAACGGTTCATCTGGTAATATATCTGTATTTAAGCCTTTGTTTACAGTATGATCCTGTGTGGCTTATTCTGTACATATACATTCTTTCATACGTATTTAAAATAGACACTTTACACGACACTTATTGTGTATATAGTAGTTAACGCAACATGTTGTAAATGTTTGAACCTGTGCCTCGTTTGTTTTATTTTGTGCATATACCTTTTTCTGTGTTTGAGTACTTTGAGAGCAACGCAAACCAGAGTCAAATTCCTTGTTATGAGTACATGGTTACTTGGCCAATAAAGTGGAGAAAGAAAGAGTAGTGTAACACTGGGGAGAAGAGACAACCCATAGACAAATTCTCTGGTGTCTTTGTTTAGGAATGACACACCCACACTTATAGAGAAGTGGTTAAAAAAAGCATGCCAGGAATACAAAGGAGAAGTCATGTTCTTCAGAATAGGAACCTGCCATTCTACTTTTCCTAAACACATCCATTCCTCCTCCTCCTCCTCCTCCTCCTCCTCCTCCTCCTCCTCCTCCTCCTCCTCCTCCTCCTCCTCCTCCTCCTCCTCCTCCTCCTCCTCCTCCTCCTCCTCCTCCTCCTCCTCCTCCTCCTCCTCCTCCTCCTCCTCCTCCTCCTCCTCCTCCTCCTCCTCCTCCTCCTCCTCCTCCTCCTCCTCCTCCTCCTCCTCCTCCTCCTCCTCCTCCTCCTCCTCCTCCTCCTCCTCCTCCTCCTCCTCCTCCTCCTCCTCCTCCTCCTCCTCCTCCTCCTCCTCCTCCTCCTCCTCCTCCTCCTCCTCCTCCTCCTCCTCCTCCTCCTCCTCCTCCTCCTCCTCCTCCTCCTCCTCCTCCTCCTCCTCCTCCTCCTCCTCCTCCTCCTCCTCCTCCTCCTCCTCCTCCTCCTCCTCCTCCTCCTCCTCCTCCTCCTCCTCCTCCTCCTCCTCCTCCTCCTCCTCCTCCTCCTCCTCCTCCTCCTCCTCCTCCTCCTCCTCCTCCTCCTCCTCCTCCTCAGTAAATCCAATCCATGTGTTTCCATTTTTATTGGGAAAAACAGCTGAGGGGCTGTGGGAGAACTGCATCAACTGCACTTCCTGGCCCCATTCAGCTGCTTCCTGTGGTGTGACCAGCACTCTACCAATCAGATGCGAGTTTGAGAATGTGACGCATTTCGGATACGTGGAGATAGATTCTCGTGCTTTGTGAAACGGGAAGATATGATCATCGGCTCGGAAGTGATTCATCCTCATCAAACAGGATATGAAGTAATAGTATCACAGCATGCATAAGAAACCCCATCTCGTATTTTCCAACACAACATAACTTAGGTTGTAGCAATGGCACTGCTAAAAATAAATTACAAAATTACAAAACCATTGCATAGCCTAGATGCACAGTTGGCCAAGCTGCCACACTTCCAATAAGTTCATACATGAATGTGACGCAGCTTGACTCTTCGTGTATGCCATGTGGGTGAAGTCTCCTTCACTTCAATTGTACCAACATGACCTACTTTCCAACAATAACCAGGAAGCGGCCTGTACCTGTACTGTGAGCAGTCGTTGTGCTATCAAAGACTGAATATCTAAGCTTGCATCAGCTGGCAGCGAAGTGCCTCGCTTTAAGGTCACTTAAGGCTACTTCTCTTCTATTACCCTCAGGCTATTGTTTCTCCTCCTTCCTCGCCACTAGAATCAATGGATTAGCTTATCAGGAGATATATACGTTGACGCGTGTACTTTACATTCTTTCTGAAGCTACAGACTAGAGCTGAAATGAGAGGAGTGGCATTCAGCGAGTTCCCTCATGCGTGCGATCTGATAAACCCCGTCAGGCAGCGCGTTGTGTCAACGATCGCTGGGAGAGTTTGGCCAGGGTGGCGTGCCGCCGCCCGGCCAGCGCGCCGATATAAAGCAGACGTTTCAGCCGGGGGACTGAGGCGCACTTGGCAATGTGTTTTGCATAGACCGGTTTCCTCTGTGCCACGTGTGCCGACTACACCGACCAAATTAGGCATTGGCCCATGTCTGTGAGGGTGATTACTTGATGTTTGCCTATACTGACAATTGACAAAGGCTTTTATTGAATTTTTTTATGTCATTCAAATAACCCAACACATGGGGAATCATTAAGTGAAATGGGAGAAAAGGTGAGAGCACAAGGTTTTTATTATATGCGTACTTTATAAAACTTTTTATTATTATTATTGTAGTATTGTTTATTTGGGTGAGATACCTTTATAGCCCTCCCAGGTTGTTTTTTAACCTCACCTGCACAATCAGTTTCATTTGTTGCCTTGTTTTTTGTTGTTTTATTGTGCAAATAAATAAAATAAAATACAATCAAGGTCCCATGTCTTTCCTGTAGATCTTCTAAAATTATACTGATCTTTTTTCAGTGTATGCTATTCTAAAAACAGGCCGCTAGGGCCAGGCAAGACTTACAGTACACGCAGGATTGCACCCAGGCCATAAGTAGTGGCATACAATATGATGCCTTGGCATCAAATTACAATGTCCTCTGAAATAGCAGCGCTGACCGGTGCTGCTGACCAGGCTTACCTTTCTCCTAAGTTAAACTTATCAGTAGCAAACTTATCAGACCTTGATAAGGCAAATAAAGAGCCTGCTATATTTGTAAAGCGATAATTCTTGTTATGATTTGGCGCTATATAAATCAAATTGAATTGATTGATAAGTTGTTGTTTTATTTAAAAAAAAAATCAGATTTTTCTCCCATTTTCTCCCTAATTGGACAGCAGGGGGAATTGTACTTGGCCAATCCCCCCTGCTGTCCCAGTCATTGCTCCACCCCCTCTGCCGATCTGGGGAGAGTTGTGGACGAGCGCGTGCTTCCTCCGATACATGTTCAGGAGTGTGTGGGAGGATCACGCTGTTCCCCTCCCCCTGAACAAGCGCCCCGACTGACCAGAGGAGGCACTAGTGCAGCGACCAGGACATGGCCAATTGTGTCTGTAGGAATGTCTGCCCAAGCGCAAAGTACTGCTACTGGAAATTGAACCCGGGTCTCCAAAATAAAAAATAAAATAAAAAATGTTGTAAGTAAAAAATAAAATTGGGGGAATGTTGAGGGGAAACATACAGTAGCTTGTTTTTTTGCAGTTAAGGCTAGAAGGCCTAATCCAATTTCAAAAGTATATTGGGTGAAATAGAACCAACATTTATGAAAGCAGTAATGTAACACTAACTGTCCAAAGATATGAATGTAAATGTATGTTCAGAAAGTTGACCTAACCACAGGAAACCTGCAACCTGTCACTTGTGTCACTCTATTGCAGTAGACGTGCAGCAACAGTGGAACGCACAGTGCTGCTGTGTAGCCACTTGAACTGTAGTAACCTCCTGGATTCCTCAGCCAGCCTTTAAAAAAAAGCCTACCCGGGCGCTCGCAGCTGACAGCTGCCCCGCCATTGGCTGAGGCAAGTGGTGTGTTGTGGGCTGGACCAATGAGAAGCCAGCCTGGCTCTGGTCACCCCTCCCCCACCTCCCCGCACTGATGTTTGAAGGCGGAGGCGCTCCCGCCTTCCTCCTTCTCTCTCCACCCTACCCTCAGGCACCACAGAAACAGCGACTTTCTCCTGCTTCCTCTATGACTAATGTGAGCGTAATGTGACTGAACGTGCCCACCGCTCCCTCTTCCAGCTAACCACGCCATGCTCCAAATAAGGATGAGGAATGGATATCACATCACAAGCAGCATCCAACCTGACGCACTTTACAAAGGCTTCAATCCTGATGCATAGCTCAACACCTGATGATGATGATGATGATGATGACGACGACGACACGTATCCTACCTCTCTAGAAAACCAACTAAATTCAGTTACTTTATGCATGAACAAAATTGCTCCAGTATACAAAATAGGCAGTTTACAAAATCCAGTTCTATTCAAACCAAAGCCAATCAAATGAGATGCTAAATTATTTGGTTTACTAGTCACCAAAATCTGTTTCGTACACCACTGCAGTTTTCCCATTTAGATCATAAAATTCCAACTAAATCTGAAAATCTAAACTTACAGATCCAAGTCCTGTAGTTTCAATTCATTCTAAAACAACTTAACAGACAATGCTAACATCTGCCACTTCTGTGTGGAATTGCTTCACAATCGTGACAACAGGAACAGGAAGACCATTCTTCTGTGCACCAAATTAATTATGCAGGTGTTCACACTCGTTGCAAACAGTCCCGGAAGAGGACAAACAAGAGGAAACTGGTCGCGCCACACGTGGGACCGTCTGGGACCTCCAGGCCTGGATCTCCCTCCCAGGTGTGTCCCTCACACTGCGCAAGGCAACTCTCTGAGCGGCTCATTTCAACACGTCTTGGGATATTAGATGTTATATTAGCTATTAGGCAGGAGGGCCGTCGCTCTCCTGTGTGTAAAAGGATGCCTTCACTGATTCTTTAGTGGTGAAGCAACTCTGGGGAGACCATACTCGCGAGGCGTGTGTGTGTGTGTGGGGGGGGGGGGTAGGCAATTAGTTTATTCCAGCATTCAGCCCTGCAGCTAGATGCTTTCCAACATCTAGCCTTGAGGTAACCCCCCTTACCACATAAATATTTGGATATAAGCAGTACAAATCTGTGCTATCCCCTCAACTGACGCGAGTGGTGTCTCGTCAATGTAAGGAATGCACACAACCCCACCCCCCCACAACAAATCCAGTTTTCTTCACCACCTTCTTGCCTATTCCACTGGCCCCTTCCTGTCCTTCAGACCCTCACGAGGTACCCCAGCTTTACAGTTGGATCTAGCAGCTAGAGGTACCCCAGCTTTACAGTTGGATCTAGCAGCTAGTAAAAATCGCCTGCCCAGACTCTCTGAAACATCTTCGGCGTTGAAAGGACTGTGCTGTTCTCGTCTCACACATCAGAGCGTTTTAAATTTTGACACCTTCAGACCTGCACCGAGAGCCACAGGAACGCACGCCATATTTGACCGTGCAGGGACCAGAGCCAAAAGTCATATGATATGCATGGGCAGGGATGATATTAAAAGAAATGCAGAAGTGTGTGCGACGCTTCTTCTTCCGACTTCTTCTGACTCAGACATGACCCACAGCTAATAGTTCAGACTATGAACCCATGTGGGTTGCTCATAGATGCAACACTGGGTGACAGGAAAGCGGGGGAGGGGATATAGCAGTGAACAGGGGTCAGTAACCTTGGCTTGAAAAAGCATGCAGCATCATAGGCGCCCCTCCCAGACAAAGGCACCACCCACCAGACAGAAATGCAACCCGAGGATCGGCAACGTTTTAGTTTGCTCCAGGCGGTCACACAGGATTCCACAGAAAGAGGTCAAGTGGCACCTCTCAAATTGAAACGCAAAATCAAAACGCTACATAAAATGATTCCAGGTTCCATCCAACAATCATCCAGGTCAAAATCTGTGGCTCAATTTGTACAAATGAGACTATTGTCAAATATAGTTGGAAACAGTGTCCTCTCTTGAGGAATGCTTTCTGAAAAGGGGGGAGAAGAACCCTGGTGAGGTTTGTATGTTTGCTGTGAAAAGTAGACTCCCTAGCAGGCAGGAGTTGTATTTATCAGTAGCATGCCAGAGGCCGGGCTGTGGAAAGTGTGCGCAAAGCCTCCATATTTTCTCCATTAAAAAAGAAAGAAAGAAAAAAAGAAAACGCATAAACAGCCAATTGTTAAGGAGGTTTCTTTATGTTTTAGCTTCAGTGGTGAGGCCACTTTTATTTTCATTGCAATATATTCTATAGATGGAATGCAGTAAAGTATTTATTAGTGGGCGTGTGAGAGGGGGCGGGGCAAGAGTGATCCATGTGCGGGGAATGATGAGGAAATGGTAGGAAGCAGTGATTGCGTCAGCATGAACTTCAGGATCCCTCTCGGGGTTACTTAAAACGTTTCAAACAGTCACGGCACGAGACGAGACCCTGCCCCCAATTAACGTACTTGACAGGAGAACTTCCACTTGGCTGTGACTGTGACGCACCAAGGCTGAAATCTAAAAGCGCCCCACCCCTCCCTATCAGGGATTTCCTAAAGCAAACAAGAACACAAGTGCTTCAAGAACCTCTCCCTGAGCTTTATCAACAAGGCAATGGAAACAGTTCGGGAGACAGGGCCCAAACATTCTAACTAGAAGAGGAGGAAGGGGCTCCAGAAGAAAGGTTCCTAAACCGATTTAAACCAAATAGGAGCAGAATGTAGAGTACTGGTCCCAGCATGGGAGTTGGTCTTACCAGGGCAGCATGCGTCCGAAGCGCGTCCACGGGCTGCGGGACACCAGGAAGCCCACTGTGGGGTCCGTTACCGCGTCCCAGGCCCGGCCCACAAACAGGATGATGGAGGCGTAGAAGGGATCCAGCTGCCAAAGCAGAAGAGACAGAAGATTAGAGCAAACAGCTGACAAGAAGGTAGAGGGAGGCACACGTAGTAGAGGTGTTTGACTTCTCTCCATGACACACCCCAGCATCATTTCCTTTGAAACCGGCCTGTTTGTCGACGGGCAACAGATGACGTAAGGTACAAGCGGGCCGGGGGTATGCTTGGCCTTGGCGTCCAAACTGCAGTATAGAGGAAAAGAGGACACCGTACCCAGACCTGAGTTTTATGTGTGTGTAGTCATGTTTATAGTCATGATGTCGGGGGACTCAATATAGATAAATTGATTTATTCTATTATGCAAACCCAATGAGTCCTCTATAAGTTTTTAGCTCTTTTTGCAGCTGCTGTGCCTGTTGCCTAATGCACTTTTTATACTCTTTTTTTTTAAGTTTTGTTGTGATGCTTTTAAATGTCCATTTTATTCTCTTCTTTTATTCTTTTATTTTCCTGTCATCCATTTTATGTGAAGCACTTTGAATTGCCTCTGTGTATGAAATGTGCTATACAAATAAACTTGACTTGACTTGACTTGAAAGGCTATGCACACAAAGCATTGGCAATAATTCCTGATACAACTACACAAGCTAGTATTACCTGTATTACCAGTAGTACCCACTCAATCTGTTTGCTACATATAAAATGACTCTACATATAGTACAAGGTATCTTACAGGTACATCCGTTTGAATAAATAACCATCTCCCCAAGCTCACGTGGTACTATATGTTGGAGGAGCTGAAAGAGTCCTGAAATAATCAAAACCACTCCCACTCACCGAGGGAGCAGTTAGAGCAGTTAGACAAAGGTAAAGGGTGTAGCTCTGGAACATGCTGTGCTGTCTTTATATGTTGTTGTGTTGTTTTTCAGTAAATAGTCAAAAGGCAACACTTTGCAAGTCAAGCAGCGATGGTGGCACTTTATCTATTCTCATTCAGCATGCATGGATGACACGCCTGGAGGAAGCTGTGCAGGCTGAATGCTAGACCTCCTGACTGTACGCTGCTCCACGCTGTGTCCTCAATACACTCTTCATCACTGATCTGAGCGGCCGGACAAAAGGAACCCTGGGAAGCCGTTGACTTACACGCCATCTTGGCCTTGACACTCCAGATTAGTGTCCAAGCCCATTAAAGCAAGCCCCTCTTAAGTTCTGCTACTGACCGGACCTCCCTCCTCTTCACTCTAATCTGTTCAGAACAAGCCCCCGGTAAGCTCTCTGATCTTACAGTAGAGAGCCCCACCATGGAGTTAATGAGGGAAATAAAAGAACCCCCCCCCCCCCCCCCCCCCATCCCATCTCTTCATTTTTCCACGACAATGGCACCATTGTCGGTGAGCCTTGGCGCTCGCCATGTCCTGAATGTGCCCTTGTAAGAAGGGGTGCTTTGAGGGCGCAGGAAGGATCATGTCCAGCCCCGTGCCCTGAAGTCCGTACATGCCAGCCCACATTCTGCCCTATAGGACACCGTGTGTATTCACCTTATGTTCAGACGCGGGGGTGGGCCAAATTCTTCCGGGTCGTGTTAACACTTCCGGCGGTCACGGCGCGAAATATGAAAGAACGTCATGAAGAAGAGAGTTGTTTTTGTAGCGGACAGTGCAGGGGGTAAAATAAAGAACGTAGCCTACTACTTTTGAGCGCGGTACACAGCAACCAAGCGAGTATCCACTGTTAGCCAGGTCAGATAGCGTTATCGTCGACAATGACGAGCACTTTCTTGTAAAACATACCTGGACTCCAACAAAGAAAGCTTCAGATAGCTTTCTCTCCTCCGAGCGCAGCTCGAGCCACTTACGTCTATAAGACCCGCAGACGTTAACGTAATTCCCTGGAATGCGAGACTTAACGAGCCAGTTACATGGCGTTGCGTTCTTAGACATTGCCGTTTGCTTTTATTTGGTATGTTACATACAATTGGATAAATTATTAGTTAATTCAGAGATTGATATTGGAGCAGCCAGCCATTTTCTTTTTCTTTTTTTTTCAGCCGGAAGTTGTCACACGACCACACAAATGGGTCAAATGGGCGTGGCTACATAAGGTGAATAGGAAGGACAGTAATGGACACAGAGCATGTTCCCACTGTGGAGGCCGTTTAAGGCGTGACGGGGTCTTTTTAGTGAGCCTATTTTATCTATATTTAAGGTCCATGTTATGAAAGGGCTCCTTAACATCTGAACAGGTTGGGTCATGGAGGTTGGACCACCAGCTCACCTGAGCCACATCCAGTAGGTAGATCTGAAGAAAGAAGCCCAGGGCACATCCTGTGATCTGGTAGGGCGCTCCGCCGACGGCATAGCACAGCTTGTTGCACACCGACAGCCTGTTCCTCGTCTCCCGCTGCAAAGGAGAAACAAGAAAACAGCATGTTAATCGATGAATGAGAATCAATCGCGTTAGCCCTAAAAATGGCACCAGGGTTCAATCAATCAATCAATTCAGTTATTCAGTTATCCCAAGGCGCTTTACAAAATAGAGCAGGTAGAAGGCCAGGCTCTTAGAAGATGTACAGGAACACCGATAAAATGGCACACATACAAGCAGCTTAGATATCTAGCTTACCAAGTGGTGTAAAGACAATGCCTAAGAAATTAACATTGACAGAGTCGATATTAACCTACGTTTCAGGTGTGGACTCTGGCCTTTAGCAGAAGCAAGCTTTCATAAACATAGGAGTGGTCTATTCTGCAGAGTTCAGGATGGCAGCCTAATCCAAATTGGCCTAACTGCAATAAACGATCATTCTAGTCACTTTCGCTGGCTTATTTGGTCAACTGAATTTCTCACTTTCCTAATTTGATGGCATATTCCGGTTCCCCTCACTTCTCCAACTTGATCTCAACCCAGGGTTTGCTCTTACTGTATATGCATTTAGTAGCGGCGGCCCACCACTGCTACATCCTGGCCACAGCTGCTTCAAAATAAGATAACATTTTTGGGGGGGACCTGGCCAAGAAGAGCAGCATGAAGGCACTACAAACAAACATTACATTATATAACATCACCTTTATAGAGAAATAAATGGTGCAAAGCACAAACTGTTATAGAAAAGTAAATCCGTGCACATCTCTGTCGTCGTACGACACGCGCTTACCCCCCCCCCCCTTCCCCCGTCCCTCGCTGCTGAAAAGAATCCTGGAGGCAACACTGCAACCGCTCGCTCTCTCCATCTTCAAACAAACAATCCCCCCCATTTCTCACGCCTCTGTTTAAAGCTAGAGCCCTCTTTAACAAGTGCTTCACAAGGAATGTGGCCTAAATTCTTAAAGAGCCAGAGACGCCAGAGTTGTGTTGGCTACAAAATAACCATCAATTAGCTTATTTGGCAGAGCCCAGGGCCTGCTACTGGGAAACAGCCTCCGTTTTGTCTGAGCTGTCACCAGGCCATTCTCTAATAGCTCTGATATTTCCCTCCACAAAGAGTTTGTTAAGATCACTCTCACAGCAACGCCACTCTCTGCTGGCCCAGCTTTGTGCCCGGGCCAGGTTACAGCACCAGGGTGTCAACAAGAACACCGAAAAGACAGGGCACTTTGGCTGACTGGACACCCACAGGACGCCTGCTGCCAGTTTGACCAGGGCTCCGACCCACAGGACGCCTGCTGCCAGTTTGACCAGGGCTCCGACCCACAGGATGCCTGCTGCCAGTTTGACCAGGGCTCCGACCGCCGGCTGTGTGGCCGGCAGCCAGTCAGGGCGATGAACACACACCCTCCCCCCCGAGGCCCCGACCAATCAAAAGGCTGTGGTCGGTGCTGCCTAACCGGCAATCCCTCTAGGTGGACAGAGCAAACAACTGTAGTGTCACTCCTGACAAGTGATGGGAAGGCTAACTGTGAACGCTCTCAGACAACCAATGGGCACTGCCCCCATCTTAGATCAGGCCAGCACACAAAACAGCATTGTGATTGTAGCAGGATGAACTAGCCTCTCTGTCTTGTTGATGAACTCAACCCAGCCTTTGTTTAGGTGACAAAACCTTCTCCGTGTGAAATGTGATGCCACCAGGGGGATCGTTCATGTGGTCACAAAACACAATAGCTGGCATAGAAACAGTAGTGATTCAGGCCATGTCTCCATGGAGGTGAAAACAGTCTCACAGATCAAACTTGACCACACCTGACGCCAGGGTAACACTGACTCAAGGCTGGGCAGAGAGCGGTTGGATAGCACTCTACCTCACCAGCCTTGTTCTCTTTGAAGCATTTGATGCCACTGATGTTTTTATTAAAAACGAGTCAACAAGGTTTTCAAAACAGTTGACCAAAGGTCTAACATTAGTATTGCAACAAATATGAATATGGAGGGCGCCAACAGATCCGAGAAGTCGTATACAATTCTTGCAAGAAGCATTGTGGTCAAAAGATGATAAAGGAAGTGGTTTTTAACTATACCTCTGCCCAAATATACCCATGCCCCGGCCAGCACTGCACAAGTAACAAAACCAGTGTTGCCAAGAGTCTCACACCTTTTCCTCTCTTGATTGGAAAATGATAATGCAGTGAGTGTACCAGCTGCTTCATGATGCATATTGCAGGAATGTGATATTGCGAGTTGTGTGCACTGTGCAGACATGCACGACTCCCTTTCTATGCAATTCCTTACTGTGATCAAAATATTTCTCCTTGCATAATATACATCCTAACCATATCGGTTGCAGTCGGGACACCCAGTAACCTATGTCTTCTTCCAGAAATAGCTGTGTGCCCCACACACAGGGAGCCCCCACTACTGTATATGTCTGTCTCTTATACACTGACAGGAAAATTAGCCTACTACTACCACCAATACTAGGCTACTACTCCTAATCTATCTACTACTATAATCATAATGTTATCACGCCTGAAAGCAGCAAGTCCCAAGTTTGCAGGCACAAGTGAATGAGTGGGGTTTCAAATCCTCACAGGTTATAAATGAATTGTCAGTTTAGATTGGCAACTGATGAGACATAACACAATAAGTAGTTGAAGCTGCCTGCTATTCAAGTTGGAAATGTGAAAAAGTTTGCTTCAGATTTGACTTTGAGATCAATCTGATCTCCCCCTATCTGCTCCCTCTGTAGGACACGTCGCCTTGCTGATCGCTGCCTGCCTGCCGCACACTAGAATCACAGCCGTCTGCTGCCTTCAGTTGCTGTCGGAAATATAGGAAGATAATCTCAACAAAATGGGGACCCGAGTTGGAGACTGGAGAGGGAAAGACACAGTAGTAACAATTGATGGTGAAAGTGATTAGCCTACACAACACGGTTTACTACACCCCCTGATGCACACTTTCTCATCTTCATTTAGCTACAGGATAAAGTAGCCTATCTCTGTGACTCGCAGTTTCTAACAGCCATCAACAGCTTGATAGGGTCCAATGTCCGACCAACAAGTACTTTAATAAGCATACAAATATTTTGCAAATTTTAACTCAGAAGCAAGCAGGATATAAGGCTGTATGAGCATGCCTTCCTTTTTTCTTTTACATGAAAGTATTTCCTGATTTTACCTGAGCCGCTCATTATTGATTTCTACTTTGTTCTTAAGTTCAAGTATATTATTTTAAATTCTTATTTTGTGGGTTTTTCTCCCTTTGTGTTCTACATTGTCACTTTTATGGCTTTCTCTGTGCTTAAATGTGCTCTGTTTTATTGTAAAGCACTTTGTAACTTGTTTTGAAAGGTGCTATATAAATAAAGTTTATTATTATTATTATTATTATTATTGTTATTATTATTATTACCTTTATTACCTTTATTATTATTATTATTATAGCAGCTTATGATGGTGACTGGTGACTGACTCCCATGCAGAAAATAACTGACATTTTAGAGTTGGACCTTTCCTATTATTATTATTATTATGAA
>NC_139643.1:37930783-37945783 GCF_964638095.1 Poromitra crassiceps | reverse complement strand
AATATCATGATTAAAGTGACCAAAATTACCACGGTTATCAGTATTATCGCGGTATGCTTAAAATATGCTGAAAATGTTCAAAAGGTACTGAGACACTCACTGAAATAATGCCACCAAGGCTGTGTGCCTGCATCTGGGAGACTGTTGTTGACTTTGGTTGATGATGATGGACAATATTTACCGTGTTTTTTCCCCAAAGCACTGTAATCACGGTAACACTTTTTTAATAATAATTTAATTTAGAAATATAATAGCCTATAACCGTCAGGAGGAATTTGACTATGGTTTATCATTAAAGCGGTATTCGTTTGATTACCGGTTTAATTACCTGAAGTCTGGCCGTAATGGGAGAGATGAGCTCTTGCATCTTGAGTTCTTGAAAATTGCTATAAGTTCTATTTATTATAATTTTTATCATTAATAACTTCAGCTAGCAGTTAAGCTATGATATGTATATATATATATATATATATATATATATATATATATATATATATATATATATATATATATATATATATACACACACACACACAAACAGACACACACACAGGCCTACATGTATATATATATATGTATATATACTGTCACAGGTGTGATGGTCAGGTACCCCCTGGTTAGTTGTGTCATGTGACTTGTGACTGAGCACCGGGTTAAACAGGAAGTGGGAGTGGCTTAGATATAGTTTATATGACGTGACATTTCAGGTGTGCAGCCCTCTCTTTGCTGGTGACGAAGAAAGCCACGGATTCTCTCGCCCCCATTCTCTAGTCGCTTTTCCTCTGTTTTCACGTATGGGTGTGACTGTGTGTGTGAGATACTTTTGTAATAGCTAATAGCGTCCCTAACCTACTGACGGGAAGCTGCTTGAAGCTCGCTTCCACACCTAGGCTTGGGCTGTCCTGTGAAACCATCAGAGCTCTACAGCCTGCTGTCCGAGGCCTACTCCTGGGTTTTCAGGTAGGCCAGCTCCGTTTATTGACTTCCTGTGGGATAACCTGTTGCTCAGTCAATTCTATCGTTGTTGTAGCGGGTCTGGTTCAGTTAGACACGAGCCTGATTCTATTTTGAGAACCGACACCGTCACAATACACACACACACACACACACACACACACACACACACACACACACACACACACACACACACACACACACACACACACACACACACACACACACACACACACACACACATTTATATACATATCATCGCTGTT
Organism: Poromitra crassiceps; assembly: GCF_964638095.1. Taxonomy (NCBI): domain Eukaryota; kingdom Metazoa; phylum Chordata; class Actinopteri; order Beryciformes; family Melamphaidae; genus Poromitra; species Poromitra crassiceps. The sequence goes on along the minus strand of NC_139643.1, from coordinate 37,944,563 downwards.
GTGCCAGGACCTCGAATGTCACTTTTTTCACTTTTTTACTTTTTGTCATAAATCAGTGCCATTGGTCACCCTTCACGTCTCTGTGTGGTTTTGACCAAATGCAACCAATGGAAAAGCATTAAAACGAGCTTGTGAGTAAATCTCGTAACGCCATTTGCCCTCAATCTGTCAGTCAAACCTCGAAATTCGTCCCCTACCTCCGTCTGTACCCCCCCACGCAGGACAATAAACCCGGAAAAGTCACACGGCAGACGTGCTGTGTATTTCTCATATCGTTTTGACTAATCCTGGCTTCCTCTGACGTTAATAGATCAATAAAATATTTTCCAGTTATTCCTAGGCTGCAAACTTGTTTTAACATGCAAATCAGAGTGTTTTCTGACGAGAATAAAGTAATGTTAACGCTACGTTATGTCAGACTGTTCTCATCCCAATGCCAAAGACCCCGCCTCGGCCATGAGAGGCGAGGAGCACTGCTGCTGCTGCTACAATATAAACAACATCATTTGAGCTTATCGAGGTAAGATATTAATAAAGTAATGACACATTCAGCGGGAAACTAACTATAATTAAGACATGTGCCAACTTCGAGGTCCTGCCGCGACAGCGACGATTTATATATCTTTTTTTTAGATTCTGTAGATTTTTGTGTTGGTGTCAGATTATTAATAACACAATGGGTGATTAATGGTGGTTGGAAGGGGCCCCTGGGAATTTTTGTATAGGGCCCCAACAGACTCTAGAATCGGCACACACACACACACACACACACACACACACACACCACACACACACACACACACACACACACACACACACACACACACACACACACACACACACACACACACACACACACACACACACACACACATAGCCCCAACCAGGGTCAAAGGTCAATGCACTGAGAAAACTCAAGAAAAGGCAATTGTGTTTTCGAGAGAAAACATCAGCCATCCTTTTTGTTTTGATCCAACAAAGAGGCTTCTGAGGTGGGCCAGTGTTGGTCTGAACTGAGCGGGACTTGCCCCCATTTCACAGAGAAACCAAACGCCTGCGCATTTCCCTGCAGCCAAACAAAGACCACATACTGTACTCCCCATCCTGAGAGACCTCACTATAATCTAACCAGCCACTTTCCCATGGCTCAACTTACCTGTCCCTGTCTCTCACCTGACTCTGACCCACTGGGATTGCACCAGAAATGGCTCGGTGCGTCTCGGCGTCTACCCTGTGTGTAACTCGGAAGCCTTATTAGCTCACTCAAGTAATGCCTTGGCTTTGGCTTATGGTGTTTTGTCTGCGTTGGAAAGTTCAAGCTGGGACACAGTCACATGATCGGCAAAGCTTGATCGACTCGCCGTGTCTTTGTGTATGCTGTGGGTGTGCGCGCCTGTGTCTGTGCGCACAGCTAACTCCACGATGACACCAGTGTTGTTATAGCCATGCCATCCACCCTCACATCATATTAATTTATTGGGTGTGTGATGTGTTTGAGTGCAGAACTCAAACTCGACTGTTTGTATTTGTTGCCAAACACGGTGTTAAAAAGTGCCAGAGCGGAACGCTATGCGGTGAATGCAATGCAGAGGCCGTCCGATAGGTCAGGCCTTCCGTGCGTCATGTCAGCCAAAGCAACAGGCTATGCATTGCAGAGCTACAGGTCAGAGGCAGAGGCAGTTTTACAGAGAAGCCAAACGGTGGGGTGGAAACTCATGAGGGGGGGGGAGACTCATACAGAGAAGTGTGCGAAGTGGGAGTGGAAGTCATGTGCTTTGTGTGCTGAGTTTAGGTATGTTGCCTTGCCACACAAGCCACAAGCCATTTTCACACATGCGCTTTATACCGGGAAATGACCAGAAAGCGGTGTAATGCCTTCATGTGTGAAACTTGTTTTCCGGTATAAGCGCGCCCCCGTCATCACGGACATTTGACCACTTCTAACCTTGTGATAAGAGCGGTATGTCTGCTTCATGTGTGGGCGTGCCGATTTCCGCCCCTCCCCTCTCTGCTCGCTCTGTGGCCAGTCCTTCAGTCCTCCGCAGTCAGCAGCCCGACAAGGACACAGACAGCGAAAAGGGCAGCGGCTTGTTCTGAGAGTCTTGCAAGCCGCCCCACGCTTATAGAAAAAGCAAATGCACGAAGCGAAATGTGGAAGTATTTTGCTTACGTTGCCGACAGCGAAGGCAAGCCCCTGGACACATCAAACGAAGCCAGTCTGTAAAAAGTGCTTCAACGCGACGCAGGTGAATGGATAAACATCGAATCAGGCTATTTCTCTCCGACAGGGATCCCAACTTCTTCAAAGATTTCAGTTCAAAGACTGGTTAGCGAATGTGAAGGATACAACATACATGCCCTCTTAAGTCAAACGAGTGTGATTTATTGTGTGACAAGCAAACTTATTTCACCATCTGAGTTCCCCCCCCCCCCTGCCCCCCAAAATACAACTCCTTTTACGGCTATTTTTACACATGTGATCCCTCAGGTGTGAAGGGAAATTCCGGGAAATAGCCGTTATTGATTTACAGGCAATGTTCCTGTACGCATGTGTGAAAACGGCTACACACACACACACACACACACACACACACACACGCAGGCACACTGAACGGTGATTTTAATTGCCAATTAAACTGACGATTATTTTCTTGATTCATCGATTAGTTGTTTGGTCTATAAAATGTCAGAAAATGGTCAAAAGTGTTTCCCAAAGCCCAAGATGACGTCCTCAAATGTCTTGTTTCGTCCACAACCCAAAGATATTCAGTTTATTGTCATAGAGGAGTAAAGAAACCGGAAAATATTCACATTTAAGCTGTAATCAAGAGAACTTTGGCATTTTTGTTCCTTAAAAAAATAATCAAACCGATGAATCGATTATCAAAACAGTTGGTGATTAATTTAATAGTAGACAACTAATCAACTTGATTAATCATTGCAGCTCTAACACACACACACACACACACACACACACACACACACACACACACACACACACACACACACACACACCTGAACACCCACACATCTGCATACACATTCTGGGGGACAGAGGCAATGCCAACTATGCAGACAGTGTTGTTAAGCTCAGCCTGTCATGACTTGCATCAAGATCTGCATCCTTTTTACTTACTTTGAAAATGAAATCCTTGCCTGTGTGCGGACTGCCTCTGTGGTTGTTTGATTGCAGTTTAGAGCCAGTGCAGTGATGCCCTGGCACTTCTTCGTCTGTGCTGGCCCTGCTCTTCCCTCTCGCCATTCCCACCTGGGCGCTGAATCACGACTGCTGCCCTCGTCCCTCTGAAATGTTAGTGCTGACCTCAGCTCCTTCTCACCCGCATGCTGCCTCTCTTCTGTCTCTCTCTGTTTTCTCCTGCCACACTTTAATATTCATTTTTATTGGCCATGACTCTGCCAATGGAGTTTGTCCTTTCGTGCATTTAGGGTCTAAGGTTGGGAGGTGCCGGGTTAGGCTGTAGAATAGTTAACTAGATTGTTCGAATATTGTTGTACAAGACAAAAAACAATCCCAAAAACATACACACACACACTACACACTCACTCACTCACTCACTCACTCACTCAAAGACCCTGGTCAGACCTCAATGATACATGTACAGTACGACACCCTCCACATGTGCAGGGATGAACCACACGAAGGATAATCCCCAATGATGTCGGTGCATCCCCACAAATGAGAAAGCCAAACAGGAAAACAGAGAGAAGAAGAAAAAAATCAAGAATATAATAGAACAGAATAGCTAGAATGACCAGGATGTTGCTATTATGAAAGCAAACCGTGTGTGTTCAGTCCTTCCTTTATGTACACAGCAGATATGGTAGGTAACTGGTTAAACGAGCAAATAGATATTGGAACCAGGTGCTTATTTTTTCCTGGCATGGTTTTTGTACACGGTAGAAGGCGAGGTATAATAATAAAAAAAAGGCAGATAATTTCTTTCTGAGTGAGCAGTGTTTCTGTCCTGAGTGATCGACTGAAGCAGCCTGCATTAGTAGACAGGCTCAGGGGAAATTGTGAGCCAAGTTTTTTTATTGCCCATTTCATTGCCCAAGGGAGTTTTTCCAGGAGAATGAACTCCACCTGCTTCCAATACACTTGATTTGCTCATTTAGCCATTACATACCTGCTGTGTAACTAACTGTCCTGGTTCACATCATATACCTCAGCAATAGAAGCTTCACCATCAACATTGGCAATTTTTTCCTCTCCCCTAGCTAGTCTCTCCTGCGGGGTCCCACAGGGTTCCATCCTAGGTCCCATTCTTTTTTCTATTTACATGCTTCCCCTTTGTCAAATCATTCAAAAGTACAACATATTCTTCCATTGCTATGGCAATCTGGGCACCCAGAGTCTATCAGTCTGACGACTAATACGTCTCTGGGGCAAATTACTGATATTTCGGGGTTTCCGGTGTGAGCGGACATCCTTGCCAAAAGTTTGATTATTGCCAGATCTCCCCCTGAAACCAAATGACCAGTGCAATCTAAATAATCTCATGGACTGCCTTGTGGACATCAAGGTTCTGCTGTTTGTTTTTAAAGTGTCAGGAGACAACAGTAGTTGGGTTTATCTCCCTCCCTGTGTCCCCATTTTCCCTCTTGTTTGTGATTGAGTAATTGGTTGAGTGATTGGCAGAGTTCCTGCACCTGGCGGCTGGAGAAGTTACACGGCTGGTGGAACTCAACTCGTCATCTCCCTGAGCTTCATATACCCTGGTTTTCCTCTGCTCGACGCCAGTTTGTTTCGTCAGCTACGTGGTTCCACACTCCCAACCTCTTGCTGTTTGCTGCTAGGAAGACATCTGCCGGAACTGCCTCTGCTCACTCACACCACCAGACTCCATTCATTAAACTGTTGATTTTTGACGCTGTCTCCAGTTCTGCTTTTTTGGGTTCAGAAAACTCTTAATTGTGACATAAAGCCCTTAATGGGCAGGCTCCTTCCTGATCCTTCCAATATCACATACCTCTTACCTCCTTACTCCACCTCCAGGTCCCTCAAGTCAGCTGACCTGGGGCTCCTAGCTGTCCCGCAATCTAGACAAGCTCAGCGGTGATCTTTGCTGTTGCATCCATTAGATGTGGAATAGCATCCCCCTCTCGATGAGATCTGCCCTCTCCATTGTCTCCTTCAAGTCCAGGCTCAAAACACACTTGTATTCTTTAGCATTTGGATCCTCCTGATTTTATATGCCTATTTGTTGTGTAATGCTATGGATGGTTTTGCTGTCTGGTTTGTACAGCACTTTCGCCAAAGTGAGTTGTTTTTGAATATGCTTTATAAATAGATTTGATTTGGAATATTTACTGGTTATGTTTATCGGGAGGCTAGATGTATATTTTCATATTCAAAAGTCAAATTCATTTATGGGGGAAATCCACCCTAAAACACTGTTAACACAGCTTTGGTGTGTGGTTTGGTGGTATATTTTTCTTATCCTCTCAAGCTGTAAAGACATTTCTCTATGATTACGTACTTTCATGAGAAGTTGTCTGTGAGACACACAAATATCGACTGAATTTTATATTTAGCTCCATAGCCATATGCCCCGAGATCATGGCACACCCCAATGATTACAAACCAGTATGCAACAAGTTCAAGCCCCATTCCTGGGGATTAGAGAGGCAATCAGGGAAATGTAGGACATCTCTAACTGAAGTAGATGAGGGAAGTTGCGGGAAAGTGGTTACACAAAAAAAGTTAATTTCAAAATAACTCTTGGCGTGCATTTTCACAGCAACCATTTTGAGGTGGTAAAGCAGGAAGTAAAGCAGGTGTAACCAACACCATTAATGATGGTTCCATTCCATTTAGGTGTTCCACTGCCAGGGCCCTCATTAATGTTGTTGGTTGTACCTGCTTTACTTCCTGCCTTTTACCACCTCAAAATGGTTGCTGTGAAAAGGGCCTATTGAACGTAACCTAACAAGAGAATCCTACAGTGGATTTGTACTTACAAATACAAAATGATTAGAACTGCAATTTGTTTCAAACAAATTAATTAAATACATACATAAATAAATAAATAAATAAATAATAAATAAATAAAAACATTACCTTCAGACATTGAACACCTAGTTGCCTTCAGACTTATTGACTGTGCCATATTTGAAACGAGCACAAACTGCCATTGGCACGCCATGTGGCCCGTCTTATCTGATCTATGGGTGTGTCTTTATGTAGCCTACCCAAGTGAGGTAGTGGATTGGATCAGCATAATAATGCAAACCACATCTCTTGGCAGTCTCAGTCACCAGATCACTTCCCAACTGAGGCCTTATAGGGACATTTCTACTAATGTTGTACAAATGTTTTTCCCACCACTGCTGGAGAAAACAAGTTTTTTTTTGGGACTGAGAATCATCAAAGCCGTCTCTACTTTCTGAGATGGCTGACATCCTTCAACATCAGTTGGACAATGCTGAGGATGTTTTATGAGTCTGTGGTGACCAGCGCGCCGCTCTCGCGTCTAGGTCTTAAAAGAATCCTTACCTGAGCCAGAAACTTGAAGTGAAGACGCTATCCGATGCTTAACATCCTCTTCTTCTAAATAACAGATGTCGCCGCTTCCAACGTGTTGCATAAAATCCACTTTTATGTCGTTGATATAAAAAAATCCTTGATGCAATACCATTCAGGAAGTGTGGGGGGCAGTACGGACAGCGACGCACTGTGTTTACACTACTCAGTAGAGCCACATGCGGCTCCTTTATGGCAGAGGTTCTCAAATGTTTTTTTAGCCAAGGACCCCTTACAAGATAGAAAATATACTAATATATATTGTTAGATTAGAATGTAATCTATGAACCATTTTAGATTTAAAGCATAAAATATTTTCATTGAAATATGAAGCTTTTGCAAAAAAAATATATATATATATATATTTTTTTTTTCCTGAAGACTTTTCGCGGACCCCCTTGCAAAGTGCCACAGACCCCTGGGGGTCCCCGGACCCCCATTTGAGAACCACTGCTTTATGGGTACTAGGTAGTTGTGGCTCTTTTAAGTCCTACTTAAAAAATTAAATCAGTAGAATTATTCCATATTTCATTTTCATTCTCAAGTCACATCAATTACGTCCCAAACCCTAACCAATCACAATTTAGCTCAGGTGTCACACTCTGTTTGCAAGTGCCTGAGACAAGTGAAAACTGGCTTAGCATGAACGTAAAATGGCTAAAGAATGTAAGAAACGCAAAGATGAAGAGGAATATCAAACATTTAAAGAGGACTGGGAACTTTGACATTTTCTTTGTGTCCATGGGTTCGGGAAAATGCATCTGTCTTCTCTGTGATAACGTCATTTCACAATTCAAAAGGTCCAATTTGCAGCGCCATCACGGAATAAGCACCCAAAGTCCAGTACCGACTTTCTGAAAGGTGGAGAGCTATGGGCTGGATAGCTGACCAGACTCAAACAGAACCAAACTGCTTTCAGGGGAAAAAAGGGACATATTTGCATTGTGGCTCTTGGAGGAGAAAACAAATGCTCCTGAGTAAGGCTAGGTTGACTACCACTGCTCTAGGTCATATTCAGGTGCCACAGCAGCAATTGGCAGAACGGTATGTACAGTACAGTACATTAGAGCAAAGTATAGGAAAGGTAATAATTAAATTGTATAGATTATGCACACAAACATATATGCACACAAACAAGCACAGATTCATGCTGTACACTGAAACACACAGACACATACTGTACACACATGCACACAGATAAGCAAATACACATTCCAGATAAGTGTAACTGTAAATACACACTAATTACTCTGAAGCTAACGTGAGGATTTCAAAGTCCGTGTTTTCTTGTCTGTGTGGCGCTTGTGTTCAGAGCACGTTGAACTACGCCGTTATCAGGGTGGACTGACCTCGATCGATGACATCATTCATTGTGACCCAGACTGATGATGTCACAGTTTACCCCACACAATCGGGAAACTGTCTGTCTGCTCGCACATCTCCAGTTCAGAGGCGTGCAGGTGGGCTGGCATTGGAAGGGCATGTGTAAACAAGGCAGCTTTGCACGTGGTAGGCCCCAAATAGTAGCAAGAGCTAGGAATGGAACTTTCTCTACCCAGACATCAGCGTGACATCAAACTACATCTTCTTCTAGCCTTTTGGGGGTGAAGGTAGGGAAGTGGTTCAGGCATTGTTGGTAGCCCAAGTCCAGCTTTTTCTGAACTAGGAGACAGTTTGTATTTCACTCTTAATTTTCGATCTGAGAAGACACAACTTTTTCAAACCAGGAATTGTAGATGGGCCGCAGGGCCGGAAATGAGTGACCTCATAGCTGCAGTGCAGGCCATAATCGCTGGGCCACAGGTTGCTTCCAGGCCGGACGTGTCCTGCAGGCCACCAATTGAATAGGCCTGATCTCTGGCATCTCAATCAGCAGAGAATGGACACTCTTTGTGATTTAGGTTCAAAAGTGACTTTAAGTGCAACCTGTGCAACCACCAGCATTCCAGCAGGTGTTTCATAAAGGTTCACAGCAACGTTCAAATGGGGTCATGAAAGGTCGTCTTGAGTCTCACCACAGCATGGAGCTGCGATTGGAGATAAGCACATTATCTTCTCCACCATTCTCTCAAGCAGGGCCAGCTGCAGCCATGGTCTGCTCTGCAAAGAGGAGAAAGTGTTCATGGTGTTATAAAGACTATAAAGCAATAATAAAACATCTGGCCTTGAAGCGATATCCACAAGATCACAAGGTATGTTTTTAATGTCAACAGTGGTGGACACCTGCAGGCACTTTATTGGACAATGCCGATATCAGAGACGCTTCAGGGATTTGCAGGCTCCTCAGAGGGGGAAGCGTGCGAACAGAAGAAGGGTGGGAAAGAGAGGAAGACAACGTTGACGCATGCCCAATGAAATATCAGCCAAAACAAAATGCCCGCGGACACATGCGGACTCAATCTGTTTTTTAAGTACTATGATTAGATGACATTACATTTAATTATGCACCGCACCCTTGTCCTGATACAAACTCATTCCAAGGCAAGCGAAAGTTACTCAACACTGCAGCAAAGTATCATCCAGGCCTTCATCCGGAAAATACTAGTTTGTAAATATGTGTTCAACTGCCATTAGAAGAACCATACACATGACCACGGATGAGCTCAAATAATATGACTTCTGGTTAGTGTGTTGACATTGACCCAATATTGGAAGCTTAATATCAGTTTTGACCCTGACTTACTAACTGTAAGTAAACAGTAGTAAGTCAATTCCCAAGTTCCTCTTTCTTAAACTTTATGAATGAACACAAGCATGTCAATAGCTATATGTACAATAACCGTCAAAAACGCTTAGATCCACAGTATTGATGTAAGATGAGAATTCAAATTGGCTAATTTCCGTTTGTATAATTCCATCTTTTGCCAATGGGACAATCCAATCTCTCTAACTAGTGATTTCATCTACACAAACCAACACACCTGCAACTACAAACTAGGCCACACACATGCATGCTCTCTCTCTTTCTCTCTCTCGCACACACACACACACACACACACACACATGCACGCACGCACGCACACACGCACACACACACACGCACGCACGCACGCACACACACACGCATGCACGCACGCACGCATGCACGCACACACACATGCAGCAGCAGCTATAAACCAAAGTCCAGTCAGGTGAGTGTGATATGGAGAATTCCACTGTGGCTTCCTCCTAAACCCTGTTTATATAGGTCATGTGACTCATGTCCATTGGCACTGTCACATGTCACATTCAGACCACAATTTTCAAAATTATTGAATTCATTTGTCATTCAAAGTCCAGCCAACTCAACCAGCATAACTGTATCTACAGCTCATTTATCAAATGTTTAAACACTCTTTTCAAGTTCAAGTAGGTCTACCTATTTATCTATTGAATTAATTTTTGATTTGTCCTTTATACAGGGTAGTCTCATTGAGATCGAGAGAGATCCTTTTTCAAGAGAGACCTGTTGTGCAGGTTGTACAGGGCTTGACTTGAGAAGTATTCACTTCTTCCTACTCCTTTTCAGACATGAAATATTACTTTGTGTCGATTGAGAATTTGTTGTATGCTTCGTCTCAATTCAACTCAATTCAATTAAATTGTCTATTCTTGTTTGTCATTTTCTTACCTGTATGGCTATTTCTTTTCTTTCTTATATTTGAAATAGAAATGTCTAACTAAAATCTAACTACATACACATACAGTATACATTAAAACACTTTCAACAGATAAAACATGTTCAACAGCCTAACACATTCAAACCAGGCAGCCCCTGTAAGCAAGTAAGTAAGTAAAGTTGATTTCTAGAGCATTTAAACAGCTTGAGCTGACCAAAGTGCTGTAAGAACATTTAAAATACAAATTAAAATTAAAGTTGCAAGCAGCATTGAACAGCGTTGCCCTCGCACCTGCGTGCACATCTGGTGTGTGTCGCAGCCGCGGCCTCGTCACTGGATGCCGACCGTTCGACACAGCTCTGAATCTTCATGTGATTTGTACACTACACAGAGTTATGTTATTTCCTGTGTCCACTATGTGGCACTAGAGAAGACCCAATAATCATAGGCGATATAATGTGTAGAGCAGACCATGTAAATTGCATGTAAATCGGATGATGTTTGTCACATAAGGCTTATTTCATGAGAACGCTCACCCAGAAACTTGATACTTGACTTGAACTTGTGACCAAAAACTTGAGACTTGACTTGGACTTGTGTTGAAGACCTGAGACTTGACTTGGACTTGTGACCAAAGACTTGAGTTGAGACTTGACTTGGACTTGTGTTGTGACCAAAGACCTGAGACTTGACTTGGACTTGTGACCAAAGACTTGAGTTGAGACTTGACTTGGACTTGCAAAAAATGACTTGTGAGCATCTCTGAAGAGGTGTAGACATGACAACAGAAGATTAGTAGGCAGAAAAGGCCAGATAATTAAAATCTGTCTTCAGCCTGTAATTTCAGGACCGTCTGGAGCTAATTCCATGCCATATGGGTTGAGAACTCAAGCGCCTTTTGACCAAGCTCTGTACACCCCCCCCCCCCTCTTTTTTTAACAGTCAATAAAAACAAGTTTTGTGAACATAAACAGTAATTGTTGTTTGTCTGCTGGACAATGTGTGTGTACACAAGTAAAATTGGAGTAGATTCAATATTGCTTTTTAAATGAAAACAATACCAGTGACTCAGCCTATAAAGTCAGGGATGGCCAACCCACTTTCTGATAGAGAGCTCAGCGGTGACTTAGAGGTTTGGACATTACTACAGTTTGTAACCAAGCTCTAGCCCCAATGATGTGTCCAGCAGATGCAAAAGCCACCCATACATACATGTATAATGTCTCCATAATCTACTGCAGATTGGAAAGTGGCAGAGACAAGCCTTTTTCTCGCCTCAAGAGAAAAGCATGACTTATTAAAAAGAGAGAGATTCTAAGTATTTTTCTTACCAGGGACTCTGTAGGCTATATGATATCTAAAAGTGAGACCATCATCTATTAAAAAGCCCAAATATTTATAGGAATCAACCATTTCAATTTGCACCCCCTTCTTCTTCTTCTGTTGTATGTCCTTAGACCTTCAGCTCCGTTGCAGCAAGCCAGTCCAGTGTGTCATTGTCTAGGTCAATTAGCCCACGATCACCATTCTGCACCCCCTGCAGGGTATGAACACTTTTGGTTGGTTGGCTCCCATGTAGTCTCGCTGGCCAGCCTCCTCTCCCTTCCGTCCGAGGAGTCTGGCGCCGCAGGTCTCCATAGTGGGATTGCGATGGGCGGCGCTTAGCGGGAGTGCCCTTGGAAAATAGTTTCAAACAATTCAATTTGCCGTTTTCAGCGTGTAGCAACGAGCTAGCGTGTAGGTTTCTGCCGTTAGCTTGCTAGCTAGTTAGCGTTGTTGTTTTCCCTGAGGCGGCAGGGGACTATTTACAGCAACACACAGGGAGGAGGGAGTGGAAGCCACTCTGATTGACATGGTCGGAGCCAATGACAGAGCTTCTTAAGCGGGGAGCGGAAATCCGGCAGCGTCTGAAACCGACGCCTCCAATGGGAGAGCAGAGTAGAGCAGGGGAGGGTGTATCCCAGTTATGGAGACCTGCGGCGCCAGACTCCTCGGACGGAAGGGAGAGGAGGCTGGCCAGCGAGACTAGCTCCCATGAGACCACCAGAAAAGCATACATTTTGTCTTGTCAGAGTTCAAGACAAGCTTATGGTCAGCAAGAGACAACTGAAACACATCAAAAGCAGACGGCAGGTTTGCAACGGCCAAAAAGTGGACCAGTAGTGTACAGGGTTGTGTCGTCCGCATAATAATGGACATCACAATGCGGAGAGGTGTAACCCAATGTAAACATGTGTAGTTCCCCTGGGGATCAAACCGGTAACCTCTAGCATGTTCTCCCAGATAATTTGAAAACCTGTTGACCGAGAGCTCATCTAAATCTATGGATAGTTTATTTAATAAAATATTACGATCCACCACACCAAATGCCTTCAACAGGTTGATGAAAAGTGTAGCACAGTGCTGGCGGATGGGTTATCAAGACAGCTTACTATTATTTAATACAAGTGTTGTAGGTGTTATTGTATTATGTCCTGCCTGAACCCTGATTGTTGAGGTTGGAGAATATTGTACTGTATGCCTCCAAAAAGGCCCATCATTTTGAATGAACTACGACTAGAGATACCAATTCAAGTGAATAGCAACAAGCTCACGCTAAACCGGTCACACAAGAAGCACTCTCTTTTCCTCACCGCCTCGCTCGGCGTGGCTTGACCCCGCCCACAACTTCCATTGACTTCATGCCTGGCAGCTTCGTGCTTGGAAAATATAACTGAATCCTGAACTATCGCTTCAGCGCAGCTCGAGCTTGGCTTTAGCGTGGCTTGAGCGCGGCATGCGTTCACGCTGGTGTGAACAGCCTCCCCTGTTAACAAGGACGCCCGGAATGAAACTTGTAGCTTCAGCGCTGCTTGAGCGTTGCGTCAACCAGGGCCGTAACCAGGGTTCCAAAATAGGGGAGGTCCAGCAAGGGGAAGCGGATTCGGTGGCGCCTGCAAGGGCGCCGCCGAAAAAAATTTGAGGGTTTTTTCCCCCCTTTTTTAGCCATATTTAGAGTAATATATCATTTTAAATCAACATTAGGATTATACTGTTGTGATGTCATTATTCAGTATATTCTCTTTCATGTCACCACCTGCTCAGCTCTCCTGTCAACATAATTGTAACTAACAAACACAAACTGTTTTAGCCAAATTCATATCAAAATGACACCTACAAACACAGGTACACAACCCAAGCCGTACACAACACACAAAGTCATCATCGATAATAAAAAAAACATACAGAGGGACATTTATTTATTCCTGATAGGAACGATTGAAAAATAAAATAAAATATATTATGTTGTTTTTAACTTTACACCACCTCTTTTTGTTACTTATTGGGTCATGAAACTGAAACCATGCATATAGCCACCTGCATACCTGACTTCGGGAGCTTGGCAATTGGCATCATGCATGATTAGCCAGTAGCATCCCAACGTGTCACACAGGTAACATTACTTAAGAGACAGACTAGACACTTACTTTCTCTGTCAGTGTCACTCACTGTCTGTCGTTCACTCGCTCACTGTCTCGCAGCTCGCTCACCTTCAATTATCTCGCCAGGCAGACAGACAGTCATCACTCACCACCATGCTGCTGCTCTCTCGGAATCAAGTTACCGTGGACGCGGCGTCAGATGACTTCCTGCCTGA
>NC_139643.1:37920783-37923283 GCF_964638095.1 Poromitra crassiceps | reverse complement strand
TCAGGAAAAAGAAGAGAGACACCATGATATCCAGGGTTATCATTTGTTTAAAAACCTAACCGCAGAGGAAACAAAGGACAATCTAAATCTAAATCTATTAATGTTAGTTTTGGGGAGACTAAACCTCCACCCTGATGGAAGCATCTGGAACTCAGTGATGTTGCCGATGGTCCAAAACAATAGACTGTGCCTTTGAGGTGACCCTCACTTCATACAGGTGCTGAAGGTCATTAAGCGTGGCACCAGTAGCTTGACAATGTTTCCCAGTCTGCTGTGGAGCTGGAGAGGCTTGATGAGTTGATGGGCTTCAAGGTGTGCAGGTTGATGATGGGCAGCCAGCGGCAGAGGGATGGAACATCACATCCAGACAGACACAAACAGACAAGACAGGGGTTAACCACAACAGACACAAACAGACAGGGGGAACTACAACAGACACAAACAGACAGACAGGGGGAACCACAACAGACACAAACAGACAGCGGGAACCACAACAGACACAGGGGAGGGGAAACGGAGGAAACACAAGGAATTGGAAGAGGCTTAGCCGAAAACGCTGAGGAAAGCTGAGCGCAGGAACGCATCCGTTTATCTTGCCTGCTGTGCTGTATTAAAGAAGTTATTTCAAACTTAGCGCTGAAATTTTCATCTCAAACCTACAAACCACGGAGGGTAATATAATCAAAATGTATCATGCAGCAGAGAGCACGGACAAAACACAAAAAGATGCATGCAGACAAAATACATGTAGCCTACAGACTGTCTCTGTGGATTTTCACCTTCAAAACCAATCTAAAAAGTCAAGCAGTCACGATTCAAAACTTTAGATCTGACCAGTAGGTGTCTCCATACTGCACTGTGTGGAGTGGGAAAGTGAGAGCAGTAAGCAATAAGAGTAATACACATAGGATAGGCATAGGATTTTTTTTTTATATAGATGATTTAACCCCTTTTTAGGCACATACATCTTTGTGGGGTTAATTCATAGTTTTAAACTAATTTAAAGACCTAATTTAAAGACTATAAAGTCAAAAATCAGTTTTCTTCTTGTTCCTCCTTGGATGTCTGAGCTCCACTGTGCAGAATGATGTCTGTGCCAAGTTTGACACTAGACGGCTGTTTCCACAATCGTTGTTGAAAGTGGAAAGTTTCTCAGAGCTCACTGAAAAGGCCCTTTTCAACAAGCAAGATTCATGACATCACAAATCCTGGAGCCAATCCCTGTCCAGTAAATGCTGTGATTGGCTAGTTATGTTCTAGAATAGATAACCCTGATTGGTTGCTTTGGATTTTTAAAGTAGGAAGGAGGGGAAGCCATTTTAAGGATTTTATAATTAAACTTTTTTGTGGGGGGAAACTATCAGACACAAATTATTATTTTATACACATCTTGAAGCATGACTTTAGGGGGTCTTTAAGTAAGAATAGGGACTTTTGAGAGGCGAGCAAAAATGCATTATTTTCTGAAAACGTTGCGCGCGCACGCGAGCGCATGTGTGTGTGTGTGTGTGTGTGTGTGCACGTGCGTGTGCGTGTGCGTGTGCGTGTGTGTTTTAATACTGGTTGAAATGATGGTTGTTCATCATGCATTACGGTTACATGCTGCCACTCCGACGTGCTGCCACTCCGACGTTCTGCCACTCCGAAATATCGGCACTCAGAAAGGGGGTCTATATTCCCCGTTTTTCACTAACCTCTCCCAGCCCCCACGCCAAACCTAACCTCCCCCCATGCCAAACCTAACCTCCCCCAGACCCTAACCCAAAACCTAACCTCTCCCACCCCCATGCCTAAACCTAAGGTCGGCATTGCGGCTTCTAAGGTGAACGACCGCCAGTCCGAATAATGGAAGTTAACGTTCGGAGTGGCAGCATGTCGGAAAGGCAGAGGAACCCCACTACTCGCTGACTGGAGGTCATAGTTCACTTGGCTTTTTGCACACATCATTGAATAACATACAAGCAATGTGGCACAAGCTGTCACTTTTAAGGAAAGAATTCAACGTAAATGAATGAATGCTTTTTTGATATCACAGGACAGGACGTCATTAACACCTTTCTATTTACCACCACATCACCGGTTAATAAAGTTATTGGATGCCTGAAGAAAAAAATAAAGTGTCTCGATGATTATGATTATTTTAATTCTAAGCATTGAACATTATAGATAAATATTCTTGCCCAAATGGAACATTTCAGAATAAAAGCCTCTAAACTGAGTGACTTAATATAAGTGAGGAACTGACCACTACCCATGCTAACAGACAGTTTATCCAACACCTGCTGGTATAGAGAAGCTGTGTTATGAGAGGGGAACAACTCACTACTCCACAAACAGCCATGGCCTCCAGAGCAGAAGTGTCTCCTCTGGTTGCATGCAGACACGTTCAAATCTAGATCTAGAACATCTGCCACATAGAGAGCCTCCTCACCTTTTCATTTCTGGCCTGGTATGAGGGTCTCTCAGAGGCCAATAAGGCCAAACTGCGGAGGGTGATCAA